>NW_010236943.1:79887-86186 GCF_000690775.1 Eurypyga helias
ACAGAGGAGCTGTGGTTGGACTCGTGGTGGCCTCGGCCGTGCCTTCCCGCAGTGGGGACAGCCTGTGGTGGACCCCAGCCCACCAAATCTGCGTTGCTGGGCCTGGGGTCCTCCCGGTCCTGGGCAGGGGGAACTGTGCTACAACCTGGGAGTGCCCTGGCTGAATGGTCCTGGGGAGGAGACCCCCAGGGTACCGCTGGTTTGGGCTCAGATACCAAGTGTGCCGAGTGGAGTCAGAGTGGAGATTGAATCCCATCCCTAATCACAGGCAGGCACCCCAATCCCTGCCTATCTGGCTCCCCTGGAGCAGAGCGCATCCCAGGGAAGCCCGAAAAGGCTCCTGCTTTCAGTCTAGGCACAGGAATTTTTCCTCCCTTCCAAGCTGTAAATTTTCATAGTCTGAGAAACATGTTTTCACCCGCTCCGACCAGGAGACCCAAGATCTGTCCCTGCCTGGGGCACAGACAGTGCTGGGGCACAGACTGGCAGGGTGCTGACACCTCCCGCCCCCTTTCCGGGCTCTATTCCCACTGGTGAATGTGTCTGGATCATCCCGAAGCCCCTTCCACAAGCTCACATCATGCCAGGACAGTGCTACAGCCATCCTCGGCTTTCCCATGCACAGTCCTGCCTGAAAGCGCTTGTCTGCAAAGCAGAACCCACTCCGGTGATATTTATTAGGGGTGCTGCAACCTTGGTGAGCTTGAGAGACCTTTTCCTGTGCTCAGCAGTCAGAACTGCAAACAGCACAGGCAGATTTATATCCCCGAGTATGGAGTCAAATGTGCACAGTGGATTTGGAGAGGAAGCGGTTCACTTAACGGCACTAAGGATGGGGAAGGAGGGGCTGTTCTCCTCGCACATAAATTGGAATAAGATGTCAGGTATCAATACAGCATTTCTGGAAAAGCCCTTGTAGTGTTTTCCCATCATGGTTCCCAGCAGGACTGTGCTCAGCCTTTTCGCTGTGCCCTGAAGGATGGCGCAGAGCAGCCCGTGGGATCCGCTGGCGAGTGGGACGTCAGCGCGGCTCCAGTTCTCCCACGGCACGAACGGGAATGAAAGGTCGGCTGGGGCTGTGGACCCCACGACGGGGTCTGCAGAATTGCCCCAATGTGCAGGCGTCGACAGAGCAGGCGCCCCAAAACTGCGACTTCAAACAGTCAGAAACCGAAGGAGACGTGGGGTGGGCGTAAGAGGCTGTGCTGGGCAGAGAAGTCGGATTTTTGGGGTGAGCAGCACGACCAGCCTCAGAGGGTGCAGTAACTCCTATCTGAGGAGGGGCAGGTGCCCTCAATTGCTGCAATTCTGTGTAAGAGGTGTAGGATACTGCTTGTTTTCCTCTCGGTTTGTGTTTCTGAACAGGCATGGTTAATTTTAACTCACAGGGGTCAGCTGCTCTGGCCGGCTGGGGTCTAATCTGGCGTTATTTCTGGTCACTAGGATGATGGAGTTTCTCCAGCTTTTATTCTGTCTCGCCTCGTGCCTCCTTCCTCTCCTAACCGAGTTCTCTCCTTTGCCCCTTTCTCCACCTGCAAATCCAACCCAGACCCACGCGAGGACATCCCACGAGGACTTCTGCACCCAGCTTTGCCGTTCGGTCCTCAATGGCGAGAGTCCCGGCTCCCACCCTAGCCATTTTCCTGGCTTGCCTCTTCTCCGGGGCGCTCAGCCAGACCCCGAGGGCTTTCCAGGACAGCACCGTCCCCTTTGAGGTGCTTACCCAGGAGCAGGCTTACGGTCTGGTCCAGCCGAGCCTGCTCCAGGATGCCAAGCCGTTGAACCACTCAGAGAGCCTCCCCCGGAGCACGGGCTCCGAGCCACCGCTGCTGCCCGTGTGCGTGAAGCCTGCAGACATCAGACACATCTTCAAGTACATCAACACCATCGTGTCCTGCACCATCTTCGTAGTAGGGATCATTGGGAACTCCACGCTCCTGAGGATCATTTACAAGAACAAGTGCATGAGGAATGGGCCAAACGTCCTCATTGCCAGTTTGGCGCTCGGGGACCTTCTCTACATCCTCATCGGTCTGCCCATCAACGTCTATAAGGTAGGCTCCCCGCGGCACGAGCGCTGCAGCCCCTGGAGATTGCAGGGAGGGTGTCTGCTCCCACCTCCCTCGGTTCCCCAGGGAATATCTCTCCTCTGCCCGCTACTGCAGGCTCCGTTTCTGCAAGGGGAATGGTCTTCCCCTTCCCGTGCACTGGGGCAGATGGGGCAGCAGACCCGAGACCCCCGTTAAGAGCAGAAGGTGCATGAGGACACCGGGGAGGTGTGTCTGGGCTATGGCAGCTCCTTCTCGCCCGCTACTTGAGCCAGGTTTTGGTGGGCTGCAGCCAGAGGTTTCTGGGAAGGGTTGGAAGGGATGCCACGGGGTGAAGGACCCGGAGCGCAGCTGGATTTGTTTGTCACAGGGAAGCTTTAGCCTGAAAAGTGGAAACTGAGTGCCAGGGGGGTTTTGGATTGAGCAGGTTGGGTGGCAGGGGGAGAAGGCAGAGAAATTGGAAGCAGGAAGAAGATGGATATAATCTGACAGTGAGAACAACCAGATTTGGCTGGCAGAGGGTCTCAAATTGCTGTGAACAGATGCACTTGAAGTGAAAATGGATTCAAAACCATAAAAGTGTTTTTAACTAAAAACAAATGTTTTCCATGAGCCGGATGATTCTCACTGTTACAAGAATACAGATTTAGAAGGGACATCAGGAAGGAATTCTCCCCGCAGAGGGGGGCGCACTGGGACAGGTTCCCAGAGAAGCTGTGGATGCCCCATCCCTGGGAGTGTCCAAGGCCAGGCTGGATGAGGCTTGGAGCAACCTGGGCTATGGAAGGTGTCCCTGCCCGTGGCAGGGGGTGGGACTGGCAGGCTTTAAGGTCCCTTCCAACCCAAACCTTTCTGTGATCCATGTTGAGGGTTTCACTCATGTGGAAGAAAAGAGTAGCTTGGGGCCAGCAGAACTGAGCTGGGGGAGGGTTGCCCCCTTCACCCGCGGGGTATGGACCATCACTTCTCCCACCCTTTGCTTTGAAGAAAGTACAATTTGTTCTGCCCAGGAGGGGAGAGACAGACTGGGGAACTGTGGTAGAGGGTCAGAGCATGGTGAGGGCTTAAGACTACGTGGCTTTGAGAGCCACCTGGAAGAAGCTGTCCTTGCTGGATTTTGGCTGTTTCAGAGGATGACACCCATTTTCCCTCTGAAAGCAACCCAAAGCCCATTGTGGCGTTTAGGAATCAGACCCAAAACCACCCAAATTCTGGAGTCAGGACCTGGTGTCTGGACCATGCTTCCATCCACCTGACAACTCATCTCACACTGAGCCCTTTGGGTAACGAGTGGTTCCCAGTACAACATAAAATTCCGGAGCGCGCACCCTGCGTAACCCCATGGAGGTAACCCCCGAGTGCCTCCAGCTGCTCTCTGTGGGCGTCTCACATCCCGTGGGGAAGCACCTGCTCTTTCGGGAAGCCAGATGCCCGACGCAGCCTGCTAACCCTGCCGTTCTTCCCCAGCTCTTGGCAAAGGACTGGCCCTTCGGCGTGCAGGTGTGCAAGCTGGTCCCCTTCATCCAAAAAGCCTCAGTGGGCATCACGGTCCTCAGCCTTTGTGCTCTCAGCATCGACAGGTAAGAAAACGTGTGCGGCTGCGCTGCCCAGCCTGGCCCGTGTTTGACTAGAGCCCACCCACACTCACCCACGGAGCCCCCCTTCCTGATCTTTCCCATTCCACTGAAGGGGAAGGGCCAGGGGTGGGGGAGGAAGGAATAAGGGACAGGACTTTGGGGACGACTCTAACCTGCGCCTCCTCAGCCCCTTCCTGACGGTCGCTTTTCTCACCCCTGCTGCGTTCCCTTGCGTTGGGCAGGTACCGAGCAGTGGCATCCTGGAGTCGGATCCAGGGGATAGGGATCCCCATGTGGAAGGCAGTGGAGGTGATGCTGATCTGGGCAGTGGCCATTGTGCTCGCGGTCCCCGAAGCTATCGCCTTCGACATGGTGGAGCTCAGCTACTGGGAACGACACATGTGGGTGTGCATGCTCGCCTCCGAACAGAAATCCAGCTTCATGATGGTACGTACTCTGTCCCACCCCAGCTGCAGGGAGAGGGAGACAGGCAACCCGGGCACCCCCCCTCCTCCCTCAGAGGATTAGGTGCTTCTCTTGTAGCCAAGGGCGAACACAGGGAGAGCGATATCAAAGCACAGCAGTGACATGGGACACGCTTTGAATGAGGGGCCAGAAAACAGGCTTAAGCTGCGCCGTGCCTTCACCACCCACATCAGAAGGTCATGGCACAGCTTGGGAAGCTTCAGAACCTGCCTTGCTGGCCCAGCAGGCCAAGAAGCATCCCCACAAGCAGTCTGCACGCTGACCTTTATCACAGGGTCGGCTAAGGGTGAGCAAGGCAATGCAGATCCTTACAAAGCACCAGCGTTTACCCCACTGGAGCTGCCTAATAAGCTCTTGCCTCTGTTTCCTGCACAGGAGTGGTAGGTTGGACGGACCGACAGCCAGACCTAAACCAGCCTTCTTTAGCCTAAACTTTTGCAGCAGGCTCGGGGGAAGATAATCCCACGTGCATTTAGCACCGGAGCTGTTACACTTTCACGTCTCACAAGTGTCTGAGAGGCCAGCACCTCAGGGACCGGGTTGGTTCATGCTCCTCCCTCTCCCTGTTGCCCATTTTCCCATTGCTCTCTCTTTTTCCACGCAGTTCTACCGTGATGTGAAGGACTGGTGGCTGTTTGGCTTCTATTTCTGCCTCCCCTTGGTATGCACTGGCATCTTCTACACCCTCATGTCATGCGAGATGCTGAGCAAGAGAAATGGCATGCGGATTGCTCTGAACGACCACATGAAACGGGTAAGAAAACCGGGAAAGCAGAAAACTGGTATTCTGCAAACAGGAGGGAGCGCTGTCGAAGGGGAGAATGCGGACCTGGCCCCGTGAGGGACAGGCATGCGCTGAGTGCCACGGGGCCCAGCGGGTAGTGGCACACTGACACAGGTACATGGATTAGACCTGGGAGAGGAGCTTTCAGCTCCACAATTCCCAGTCTCAGGGACAACCAAACCCAACGGCAACGGACCAGCTCCATTTTCCATTTCTCATGGTCAGTTATGTCTGTGTCAGCCCAGGTCACACCAAACCGGACCAAATGCCCAAAGTGCCACATCACAGACAAGGCCTGCCGGGAAAAGAATAGTCCACTGTCCCCTCCCACGCTTTGCAGGATGATCCCTTGAGGCAGACCAGCTCCTTGTCACAATAACCCAGTGTGAAGGGCGGATGGATGTGGTCCCCGTGTCCCAGGGAGTATCACGCCAGCAGCGTCACCAGGAGCAATGGTGGGAAGGGGTGGGAAGGAGGCCGGTACCCCACCTCTTTCTGCAGCCTGGATCTCAGCGTCCTCGTGGGGCAGGAGTTGGGACCTGCAGGTTGTGCTCTGGGCTCAAAAGGGGTGCGCAGCCCCCACCACGTTACAGAAACTACTTGAAGGGCCCTTGCACAGCACGGGGAGACGGTGCTTTGCTCCACCCGCTCCCCAGCGCTCAGCCAGACCATCCCTTCCCCCTGCCCATCCCCTCTCCGCAGCGCCGGGAGGTGGCCAAGACGGTGTTCTGCCTCGTGGTGATCTTCGCTCTCTGCTGGCTGCCCCTCCACCTCAGCCGCATCCTCAAGAAGACCATCTACGACCAGACGGACCCCAACAGATGTGAACTGCTCAGGTAGGGGCATCGGCAGGAGGGCACCGTGCCGGGAGCCCCTGCGAGACTTTGGAGTGGCCTTCCCAACCCCTTGTTCCTCTAGCTCCCGTCCACGCGGCACTGCTCCCCTGCCCGGCCCAGAGGGAGGGTGTGGGGGCCGTAAGAAGAGAAGTTAGATTCTGAAGTGGCTCTAGAAAGCTAGGGGTGAGAGGTCCCCGGGGCAGAGAAGCAGCCCCCGCATCACACTCAGTAGCTTCCAACACATCCACCCTCTTCTCTCCCCTCCTGCCTCAGTTTCCTCCTGGTGATGGATTACTTCGGGATCAACATGGCCTCGCTCAATTCCTGCATCAACCCTGTGGCTCTCTACTTCGTCAGTCGGAAATTCAAGAACTGCTTCCAGGTAGGATCGATCCCTCCAGAGCTTTTGGCTACGGGGACGGTTCCCAGAGACTGGTCCCAGGGGCACAAGCTCCCACAGAGCAGGCGGGTGCACCCCCATTGCCGTGGATTTCTGCGCTTCCGAGGCGAGAGGGAAAGTGGAGCGTGGTTTGGCAAAGCCAACAAGCAGCGGCAGAGACGGGGCTGG
>NW_010236943.1:86217-96603 GCF_000690775.1 Eurypyga helias
CCGCAGCTCCTGTCTCCCAGAGAAATGCTCCATCAGGGACACGCTGGGGCTGCCAGCAGCCCACAGCATTCCCCTAGCTGCTCCTATACTGATCATATTTATCCTCCCAAATTTTCCCCCTGCTGGGTCCCTCTCTTCCCAGCTTCAAGTACACCGGAGCTCGCTGCCCGGCTATGGGGTGGCTTTTGTCAGTGCAGGACTAGGACAAGCCCCAAAGGTCCCTGTCGTTCTGGATCAGAAGCATCCCCACAAACCAGGGACTGGCGCTGCTTTAACCTTCAAGCCCAAGTTATTCAGAGAGCAGTTTCAGGAGCAGTGGAGCCCTGGCATGGGATGGGAATAGGAGTCACCTCCCAGCTGCTGTGGCAAAAAGAAGAGTTGAGCCCAGATAAGCATTACCCGTAATTTCTGTCCCCCAGGGACAAGAAAACACAACTGCAAAAGGCACCTAAGATTTCGGTACCTTCACCTCCAACCCACACCAGCCCTAACCTGGAAAACCTGCTCCCACAGACCTGTGGGCCAGCAAGGCTCAGCAGCCCAGGCTGCCGCTCCCAGCGTGGCGCCGCGCAGGTTGAGGTGCCAGTAAGGGATTCTTTCCTCGTCTTCTACCCTCTAGCCCACGCTCGTAACCGCTCTCTCCACCCTCTTGCCTCCCCGCAGTCCTGCCTGTGCTGCTGGTGCCAGCGACCGGCCCTGAGCATCACGCCGACGGACGAGAAGGGCTCCGTGGGCAAGTGGAAAGCCAACGGGCAGGAGCTTGGGCTGGACCGGAGCAGTTCCCGCTTGAGTAACAAGTACAGCTCTTCCTAAAGCCACGGCACCCGCGGGGCCGAGAGGAGAAGGCGCTGTGCCAGGGTGCCAGGACCCCTCCGTTTCTCTCGCACGGCCGTTCCCTGGCTGGGCCTGAATCGTTTTTGCCTTCCGTGTCATAACCCACCCGGAAGGAGCCGCAGCATTTCACGGACCCCTGGGACTAGCTCTGAACCCCACCGATCCGTCCTCTTGGTCCCAGTTGCCTCTGGAGGAGGGGGAAGGCGATTCAGATCCTTACAGGACTTTTCATTTCCGCACAGGAAAATGAAGTGACTTACTGTCATTGGTCTCGGGTGGAAATGTGGGTGGGGAAATGTGTGTGACAAGGGAAGGAAGGGTGAGATGTGGTCACTTCGAGATGTATGGGGGATGACGAGAGGGAGAGGACCATGAGTGACAATTTCCAGCTGAAACAGCCAAAGAACAGCCTTGATAACATCCCTATCACCTCCCTCTGTGGCCAAGACAGGTTGTCCCAAGGCAGAGCGCCAGGGTAAGATCCAGGCACCATGCATGTCTGGCAGACACCAACGGCACGAAATCTCCTCCTGCTCATGGCAGGGAGAGATGGGCAGTAACGCAGCTTCACCGTGTGACCAACCTGGCCTGGGGAGCCCCAAAATACCCCCTCCTCTTCACCTTTTCCTGGGAAATGTGCCCCAGGCTCCCCACCCAGGGGTGATGTTCACCCCGCCTGCGTATGGCACAAGAAAGGGATTGTAGGCGACAGCACGGCTCAGGGGACCAGCTGCCCTTGGCAGAAGCTGGTGGCAGCATCCAGCCAAACTGTCGGCTCCAGCTTCCCCCTCCCCAAGGCCAGGGAGCTCCTGGCTAGCCGGACACCGTTGCTGTCCCAAGGGGCTGTCCTTCCAGCAAAGAGTTGTAAGTCCGGGAAAGGGAAGGCAGAGATGGCTCAAACCCGGATGAGGCTGGGACCAGGGATCCAGCCCTCACCTTTCCAGCGCCCCGGCATCAACTGGAAGCAGCTAATTCTCTGCCTGACACAGGATGCAAGGCAGAGGATCCAGGAGATGTGCCCTTCCAGCCTTGATCCATGGTCTTTGGCTGCGGAAAGTCCACAGCCTCCCTCAGCCACTGGCTCCTGGGAGGGGGATCGCCTGCAAGGCCACAGCTCTGGGGGGAAACAATGGGGTGCCCGGCAGTTTGACACCCGTAGCCGCCTCCCCTCTGCCAGGGCTGAGCCCCAAGGGGCAGTGGGGCTGGACCCCGATGCGCCTTGCCCACAGCACCGTGACACCAAGGTTCAGGTCACCTGGAGGGGGACAGAGATGCTCGTCCTCATGGTCTAAGGTGGAAAAGGCAACAGGGAAGGTCCGATCTCAGCTGAAGGGGCCGCTGGAGCTAATTGAAAGATGGCAAAGAGCTTTCACAAACTGACTGTTAATTAATCCCCGAGCGCTCTGCGTCTCTCCAAAGCATCACGCTTGCACCTCCTCCCAAAACTTTTAGAAAGTTACCAAGGTTTTGATGATTTTTCTGTGGGTGTTTTCTTCTCTCTTTTCCCTCTCTTTCCTTCTTCATCCCCCTTTTCATCTTGCCACGGAAAAAAAACGGAGAGAGGAAAAAGGGAGATGAGAAAGACCTGCAAATAAAGCAAAACATTTTCCACAGGTTGGGGTTGGTTTTTTTAGCTCAGCTTTCACTGGGATGCAAACGTTTTACAAACAGATCACCCTTCAGGAAGACAAACGGGTCCCCAGAAACCAGAGAGACAAGGAATATCCAGACCAGCGTGGCCTCGCAGCGCTGCCGCTGTGCTCTGCCCTAGGGCTGGCAGCACCTCCTCGGTGGGCACAGGATGTCAGCGGAGGAAACCGAAACATCCCAGCGCAGGTATTTGAGGAGATTGTGCTTATTGGAAACATCTGAATTCCACGTATTTCTGTATTTGTCCACATCTGGACAAATTGATTTGGGTCAGTGCCCTTGCAGCCCGGACAACCTGGAGAATCACAGAAGGGTTTGGGTTGGGAGCCAAAACCAAAGGGAGCCAAAAGCAAAGCCCCAGCAGCTACCCACTCTGGACACGGGGCCGTGCTGGCACCGCAGGATGAATCCACGGCAGCAAACTGAGGCACAGGAACCTTACTACGACGTGTAGGGTTCAGCCGGCTCCTCGTCCCCACCACCGGCCTGGCAGAGCGACCAGGTCTGTCAGTTCATTTGAAAGAGGGATTTTATAGAGAAAACTGACATTTTACAGCCTCCCCCTTACTCCTCTGTACGTTAATAAAACACGTTGGTGTTCGAAAGCGAAATCTCTGGGTGTTTCTTATTAAGCAGCAGGGGGTCTGCAAACCCTGCTAAATGCTTCACTGAGCGTCAGCGGGTTCCTCTGGCAGCTGAAGAGACAAGCGGCGCCCCCCCCCCGCGCGGAGCACACCGGAAAGGTTCGCAGTCCCACGCCTGGCACGGAGCAGAGACCCCTGCAATTTCACGCCACGTCACGCTCAACGACAGGCTTTCGCTCAGCCGCCAGCAGGTCCCAACAGGGCCAGGGCTTCAGTGCTGCACCCCTTACCCCTGCTCATGAGGGCGGGCTGGGCCTGCCCCTGTCTGCATTCTGCAGAGGGTTAAAAAAGGCACGTGGTTTTTCGCTCCCCGTGGCCGCCAAGTGAACTGAGCATCATTCTGCACTGATCTGCTGAAAAAGGAGGGCAAATGCCTGCCAAAGTCGGCTGCGTCGGTGCCAGTAACAGGAAGATTTGAATTGGTAGGGGGTGGTGCCTCTAAAAGCTTAATTTCACACACCCCCTTTGCTCCCCATGGGCTCTGGGGCAGAGTGGTTCTGCGCAGCAGCCTACCTGCAGCCCCTGTGATCTGACAATCCCGGGCAGGAAACCGCAACGGCACTCGGAAAGAACCAAGACGGAAGAGCTGCCTTCCAGCTGTCACCTTCCATCCCCACGTCGAGCCAAACGCAGCATCACTAAAACTTGGTAAACTTTATTATTAAGACAAAATACAGATTTGCATCAAAGCAGTCATAAAAAACCCGAAGCAAATAAAACCACCAGACACAAGGAATTCAACACACAGGCATTACACACATCCACCGGGACCGCCATCCCCACACGCTACTGCATCTCTTCCTCCCTCTGGGCCCTGTATTCCTTCATGCTCCTCTGCAAACAAGAGCAAAGGACAAACGTTAACAGCACGCATCCGAGTGACCCAGATACACAGTGACTCCGCGCTCCCTGCCCCCTGCCTGCAACGGCTCGGGGACCCGAGAAGCTGACAGAGCCCCAGGTACTTTCCGAAGGGACTGAGCTTTACAGTCTCTCCAAGGGAAAGGAAGGCAGACCACGCCACGTCAGGCAGAGAGCGCCTGAAAGAACTAGAGGTTTTCATGCCACAGGCGCCAACCACACAGTCCCAGCCCATCCCTCTCCCCGCTGAGACCGAGAGATAGAAAAGCTCTTTGGGAATAGTCTCACCTCAAAGGTGTTGAGCACGTGTTGGCAAACACCCATCAGGTCATTCAGCCCCTTCCGGAATGGCTCAACGGCAGGAAGAGACCCTTCGGGAAAGAAGATGTGCTAGTGAAATGGGGGGTGGCTTCCAATGGGGTTGGACTGTCACCACCATGCCCCAGGGCAGTGCTGGTGATGGGGGGAGGCTCTTACGTCCCTCCCACCAGCAGCAGCTCAGTGCGGTGGGCCAGGCTGCGGCACAGGAACAGGAGACCCTGCAGTCAGTCCCAAGGGGAAGGGGTTCCCGCGGCGCGGCAAAACAGCCAGAGCACGAATTCATGTTAGGAAATGAAAGAGGCAGCGAGCACAAACTAGCTAATTGCTTCTAGGAAGTGGCTTCAACATATCTGACACTGAAGCGAACAGCCCCTTAGAAGGAAGGAAAGACCACCCCCTCTCCAGGCAGCAGTCAAATGCTAAGACCTGGATGGACAGTGGTGGACTAAGCTGGAGGGGTTGGTGGGTTGGGAGGAGAGAAGGACTGCAAGAGGCTCAGAGCCATCAAAGAATGGTTTGGGTGGGAAAGGGCCTTAAATCACCCCCAGCCCCACCCCCTGCCATGGGCAGGGACACCTTCCATAGCCCAGGTTGCTCCAAGCCTCATCCAGCCTGGCCTTGGACACTCCCAGGGACGGGGCATCCATAGCTTCTCTGGGCAACCTGTTCCAGAGCCCCCCACCCTCTGCGGGAAGAATTCCTTCCTGATGTTCCATCTCCATCTCTCTCTTTCCGTTTAAACCCGTTACCCCTTGTCCTGTCACTCCCTGCCCTCGGGAAAAGCCCCCCCAGCTTTCTTGTAGCCCCCCAGGCACTGGAAGGGGCTCTGAGGTCTCCCCGGAGCTTCCCTTCTCCAGGCTGAACCCCCCAACTCTCCCAGCCTGTCCCCATGGCAGAGGGACTCCAGCCCTCGGAGCATCACCTAAACCATTCTACGACAGTGGCTCAGAGCAGCCTCTCCGGGTGGGCAACAGGGCAGAGCGGCTGCAGGCGGCCAGCAGAAGCAAGGCAGAAAAGTGCTTTTCTTTACTTAAATGACTCATGGTGGAAACCTGACAAGAGCAGGGGGAATTCCACAAAAGGAGGGCTCTGGACATGAAAGAAACACGCCCACGTGTACCTCTGGTCTGGATCCGGAAATTGATCTTGCTTTCAGAGGGGTGTGTGATGCAGTAGCCACAGAACTCCACGTCGGGGCTGCAGGAGGGGAGAAGAGAGCAGTGAAACCCAGGCCAATCCACAGCAAATCTCAGGAAAATCAGAGGCTCAGGCCAGCCCACACCCACCAGGCTCAGGCTGTTTATGGAATGACTAGGGGTCTTCTGGGTGGGATATGATGAAGGGAAACTCCCTGTGTAACCTTATTTGCGTGGCCTCACCTCTCTCTGAGGTGCAGCTGGGGCTCTGCAGCAGAAGGACATGGCTGGCACGATCCAATGGTGCTTGGAAACCTCACGTAGACAAACCTGTTGCAGTTCTAGGGAAAAGCTGTCAATGGGACTAGGCACCGCAAGGATTTACCGAGCGGGTGCGCAGGCTGCGCAGCACCCGCCTTCCTAAGCTGAGGTAGAATGTTTGTGCACCCAGCAGGAAGAACAGCCCCTTGCAAGAAGCCTGCTGTTCTGCTGGTGATTTATCAAGGGGTTCACACGAGGTGCAAGGTAACAGTCATTGCAAGTGATGCACTGAACCTCCTGCTGTAATTCTGCTGAGGCGTACCAGCAGATCTGCACAAGCACTCCGCGCTGCCCGCTTCCGTAAATCCAGAAACGAGGGTGAACCTATTGGTATACTGTGATGGGACAGCAGGATAATTAATTCCCAGCATTTGCTTAACATTAGCTATTCCTACCCTCTTTTCTGCCAGGGCTTGTCGCAGAAGGAGACACAGATGCTACCTGACCACATGCCATGGAGTTGTGCATCACTGTACCCAAGGTCAAGAAAGAAACTCGGAAATCTTTCACGTGCCAGACACTAAATTTCCTCTGTGACTAACCGTCAAGGAGCCGCGAGGGTGGCTGTTCCCTAAGGGATGGGGAGCTGGGAGCCATGAACAGTAAGAGAGCTGACAGGGCAGAGGCCTCACCAGCCAGCCCTGTCCCACAGCACCCGAGCAAGGGAGCAGGGTGAGTGCAAAGGTGGTAGGGAGGGTCAGCCAAGGGTCCAGATCATCGTGCAGGTTTGTGGGGCTGAAGCAGGCCCGAGGTCAGGTAGGAAGTCAGACTGCAAGTGGGGTGAGGGTACTGAGGGTCAGTGACCACCAAGCAGGTACAGGATGAGGAGGAAGGGCAGATGTCAGGCCAGGAAGTCAGTCTGTGGGTCAGCATCCAGGTGAACGGAGTCCACAGCCCAGTACAGGCTGAGCTGGAGACCCACACTCCTACAGCAGAGCAGAGGAGGGACTGAAAGCCCTGAGCTGAGCTGAAATGGGGCTCCTGGGCCCAGGGGCAGGGTGTGAATGGAGGCCTGCATGGGCCCATTAAGGTCAACTAAAGCTTTCGGGGCTCCTGGCACTAATAGCACAAGGAAGAAGTTAATCCTGCGAGGAGTCTTTGGCACTGTGTCTGACATAAACACCCTACCAGGTGTGTACAGAGGGAGTTTCTGATCGTCTGCCCTCCTCCAGCTGGGATGCAGACGAGGAAGGAGATGGCCAGAGTAAGAGACACGTACCCTCGGCAATGCCAGGCACCGCAGAGGCTCCACTTACTTCTTCATGACCATGTATCGGAGGGAGTTGCCGAGCGTGTGGTCCTCATCGTGCAACACAAACGTGACGCAGTTACCGTCCGTCCCATCTGCCTGGACCTGCCACAAATGAGAAAAGAGACGCTGTAAGGCTCCTGGAGGTAACGAACACCAGCCCCAGGGTGAAGAATAAACTGTTCTGCTCAGCTTCACCAGGGTAACCGGGAGGGCTTGTGGGTCTGGCTGGGCCAGCGCTGGGGCTCCCGTCTCGGAAGCTGCAGTGTGACCACGAACACTTCCGCAGCGGAGGGAAAGCTGCAAAATGACAGACCTCAGAGAAAGCTCTGCCTAGCCATCGAAGTGCCAGTGCATCCTTCCTCTTCCCAGGAGAGGAGCCCAAAGAAAGCTGTGGCTTCAGGACCCATGGTGGAAAGAAGCTGGATGTGATCCCAGGTCCCACCATCAGCCCATGGCTAGGCAGGAACGAGAGGGACCGGAAAAATTCCCCAGGGAGGAATGCTGCCTGTCAGCAGGGAAATTTTATCCCAGCCTGAAAACAAAGAGCTGTAAGCCCAAATGCTTAGGACAAGCCTGGGGAGCCCAGCAGTGAGCCTCAGGCTGCTAAGCCCCACAAGTGTGAACCCCACAACTCCAGCAGCCACCCTCCCCTCCTGCTGCTTTTGACTCAGGAGCCTGAAAAGAGTTTCACCAGGTAACGCTTCCCGAGAAGCCTGGTTTGGGATCCCCTCCAAACCCAACAAGTGACCCAGTTCATCGCGTGGATGTCAGAGCCTCTGACCCTTCTCCAGGCTCAGCGCAGCCACCGTGGAGCCTGCCATGCCCAGACAGCCCCCAGCCATTTCCCCTCCCAGCAGCACAGAGGTTTCAAGGTTAAGTGCCCAGCCAGGCTAAACCGAGCGCTGATCTTTTCGCATCCTGCCTGTGGCCAAATCCTCAACCACTCCAGGGGTTTTATGACCCCTCACGTTTCCCCCCGGGTAGTAACAGCCCCCCCAGCAGTCCCAATCCTCCTGCAGATACAGCCGCCACCGGGAATTGACTCAGCAGCTGGAGGGGAAACGCAGACCGATTCCCGCAGAGGAAGATCTCCGGGACGTGCGGCGCAATCCACGGGCAGGCTCCCTGCACACCGGCGATCGGGGAGCGCAGGCGTGACGCAGCAACGGGGACACTGGGCTGGTAGGGTCTCACCTCCCAGCGTGTCGCAACGCACAGCCGAAGCAGTGGGTCTTGTTGGGGTTTAAAATAAGGCAGGGAGTGACAACAGCCCCTTCCCTCGGTGTGGGACAGAGGTGTGTGATTTGGCACAGGTCACTCGGGCAGATAGTGGCACGGGCGAGACGTACTGCCTGCAATCCTGCTTGCTAGACCCAGCACCCTTCTCCATCTCCCCAGAAGCAGCTACTGGCCTCGGTCTCTCCTACTGCGAGGCTTTCCAGGGAAGTTAGTCATTAAATTCATACTCATGAGCTTGGTTTTTTCCAAAGACTACAGGCTCAAACAAGAGCAGACCAACTCAGGAGGCACCCACGTGCCAGGACAGGTCACCTGGCTCCCAGTTTGCTCCCTGTGTGCCCAGACACCAAAATCCCAAGTGCCCCCTCTCTGACCTGAGACACTGTTCACTGGGACAGTGACACTCTTGCAGTTTGGTCACACAGCGGGACTTACACCTTTGCTGAGGTGTAACTCTGCACACATGGGGACAAAGAGATGCTCTTCCAGACTGAGAGCAAGTATTTACAGCTGAGTTACAAACTTTGCATGAAAATGATTTGTAAAATAGGATAACTGGGAGTTTAACGCTCAGTGCTGGGAGCTGCACTGACCGCAGGCTCCTTCCCGGAGCTGAAGGACCACAGTGAGGGGCAGGATGTGTCTCTGACACGGTGGCTGGGCACTTGTGGGGCTGCAGCAAGTGCCTGAGAGCAGCAGCCCAACGAATTTAAGCTGTCCCTGACTCTTTAGCATGGTGTAAGTACCCAGGGCATTGGTCCCGCAGATGAACGCCAGAGCATGGCTGAGTAAGGAACAGGCTGTGCTGAACATGCCTGCTCCAGAGACTCTTTCCTGTGGAGTGCCCTCAGACACAATTCTAGACCTCAACAAGCCATTGGCCCACCCAGTCAGGCATCTCGCCTCTGGCACAGATGCTGTCTGATGCTTCTGGGGAGAACCTACGTGTTCCCCTGAAGGGCAGATTCCTCCCTGCAGCAGAAGGCTGAGATTCCTCAGGGTGTTTCTGAGTCTCACCTAAGAGGTGTCCAGGTATCAAATTATTCACCTCAAGAAAACTTGTTCTCCTGTGAGCCAACTTGTCAAAAAAGCCCCAGTGCCCTGGAGTAGGGAATTCTGCTCATCTGGATGTTTATTTCCTCAGTTACACAGCAATTGGCTAGTCTGTTTACCAAACTGTCCTGTATTATGGTAGAAGCAGAAGGAAAAGCTGATGAGAAGATCTTGAGGCAGCTTTAGGATTGAGCAAATTCACATCAAGTCTCTCACAGACAACAGAGCTGGAAAAGCCTGCACCTCCCCCAAGGCGATCCAGGGTACACCAGCACGGTCAGGATACAGACCCTGAGCCCCGGCCACCCTCTGCCTGCTACACAAGCCTACGAGCTGCAATCTCGCGTCATCCAGAAGCTCTCCCACTCCCAGGGGCTGTGATTTATGATGATCAATTATTTAATGTGGTATTTGGTGCCTAAGTAGTGCTGTGGCGGATACATTAGCGCAGCGCCGAGATAGATGGGCTCAGCTAGACGTGGAGCGGGCGGGGAACAGTCCTACAGCTCACTCCTTCCTACACACTTTAGGCATAACTTGTCTTTATGTCAGAACATATAGCCCTTTGCTGGTTTGCAGGAGCCAGTATCGCCTTCTACACGTCCTCCTGGTTTCTGTATGGTTTGCCAAGGGCCTCTCTAGTAACTGCTGCTCTTCAGAGATCAATTGATTCATTGCATCAGATTTACAGAAGCAGGATTGGGCTGCCTGGTGGAATTGTGACTTTCAGGCTGTCGCCTGTACAGCTGGGGAGAAGAATGGCTCTACAGAGCCTGAAAAAGGTAACTAGCAGAAGCTGGATATGGCTAAGAGACTCCTGGGTCTGCTGTACCATTAGGAAAAGTTTAGGGGCTGTAGATGAAGAGGGTGTTGTAGCCAGCCTTCTCCGAAGGCAGCTTTTGAAAGCAGGGAACTTACAGAGCCCGCTTGTTTCTCCTGCGGGGCTGGTGCTCGGCTCTCCCCGCTTCCCGCTGACAGCCCGTGGCTGTAACTGCCAGCCGGGAGCCTGCAACCCTGTTAGGGTGAAGCGCAGTGCCACCTAGTGCCTTCTGCTGCCGGCAGCGGGTACTGGAGA
>NW_010236944.1:0-16421 GCF_000690775.1 Eurypyga helias
CATGGTACTTCATGCTCAGTGCACAGGAGGAGGAAGCAGGGCCGTCACAAGAGACAGAGATTAAGGAGGAGACAGGAGAAGGGCTATCCCAAGAGTCAGAGGATGGTGTAGTAGTGACCACTCAATCTTTATCCCTGAGGGAGCTATAGGATATCTGTAGAGACTTCAGCCGTTGTCCAGGTGAACATCTTATCACCTGACTGCTCTGCTGATGGAATAACGGGGCCAGGAGCATGGAGTCAGACAGCAAAGAAGCCAAGCAGTTGGGGTCACTTGCTGGAGAAGGGAGTACTCTTTTTTGCTCAGGCACATAGTTACAGAAGACACTCTTACAAAGCCATGTTTAATCACTAAAACAAGAAGATAAAAACCCCAAAAGCAGCTCCTTCAACTGAAGAGGAATAGTGTTAGCAGAGTGTGAACAGTCAACTGCAAGGGTGTACATGTCAAGGGGGACTGCAGGGATGGCCTCTGCGGGAGAAGGCCAGGGGCTCCCCTGTGTCAGAAGTGGCTGTAGCCTGCTCAGATACACTCACTGGAGGACACAGCTGAGCACATCCATGTGTAGCACCTCTCTGAACACATATTTAAGAGCAAACTACACCCAGGGAGAAAGGAAAGGGGAACAAAAAGCAAGAAAACCAGATGGCAAGGCCAGAAGAGGAGCAACTCCAGGGCAGAGAACATAGGCACACTGCAGCCCATGGAGGACCACATGTCAGAGAAGAGGGACATTTCCTGAAGGAATCATGTCCCACGGTGGACCCACACTGCAGCAGATTTTTTCCAGAGGACTGCCACCTATAGAGAAGACCTGTGCTGGAGCAGGGAAAAAGTGTGAGGAGGAAGGAGTGGCAGTGATGCATTTTGGACTGACTGCAATCCCCCTCCTCACCCCACCACTCTTAGGGGCCAGCAAGCAGCAGGTAGAGGGGTCTGCAGTGAAAGAGTGAAGTTGAGCTTGGGAACTGGGGCAAGAAAGCTGGTTTAGTGTTTGACTTTGTTTCCTATTAACTGCATCTATTTTAAATCAGCAACAAACTGATCTTCCTCAAGTCAAGAATGTTCTGCCATGACAAAAACCAGTAAGCTGTCTCCCTGATGTTCTTTTAACCCATGAAGTTTCTCATCCTATTTTTCCCCCCTAGTCCTGTTGGATGGGTGGTGAGCAGCTGGGTGGGAGGATAGCCCACCACAATTCTGTATTATTTAATTCAATAAAAATCTCCTCCTCCAAAAGGCTAGCAATTAAGAGGAATATAAATTACAAGTATTTCTTTTATATTAGAAGTACTTCATCATGAGCGTGCTGTAAACCCCATAAAACTTAATTGATAAATTTGACTTAAAAAGAGTTGCAAGTCTACCAGAGCAAAGCAAATTAAAACCTCCAAGTTTTTAGAAGCTGTTGTTACTTTAATTTCTGGGAAAACAAGTTATAACAAGCTTGTGACCCCCTTTAAAATATATTTACTCATGAAGTATCAGTCACATGAGACCCAAAGTAAAATTTAGGTTTGAATTTGTTAACCACTTGCAGCTAAAAATAAATGCTTTAAAGTTAGTTCACAGAAGAAAGTGGCAAATAACCTAAACAAATTCAAATTCTGTATTAACATGTGATTCTGTGTTAAAATATATTAATCTAGGGACAAGAAGAAATAACTTCATCCATGCACTAAGCAAAATTGATCAACAAGAGTGAACTGTGTTTGCTTAGCCTGGAGAACATCTGGGGGAGGGAACCTAATAGTAGCCTTCCAGTACCTCCAAGAAAGTCATAAAGAAACTGAGACAGACTCTTCACAGCAGTCTGTAGTGGAAGGATAAAATATAGGCAGATACTGGAATACAAGTTATTCCGAGTGGATGTAAGGAAAAGCTTTTTCACTATACCAACAGTTGAGAAGCAGAACAGGCTGCCCAGAAGCTGTGCAGTCTCCAGCCTTGGAAACCTGAAACCAGACTTGATAAAGGCCTAAGCAGCCTGGTCTGACCTCAAACGGTCCCTCTATTAAGCAGAAGGTTTGGAGAGACACAGACCTCTTGAGGTTTCTAGTCCAACTTGAATTACCCTATGATCCTACAACAAGCTTCAAGTCTTGGATCTACTGTAATTCCTACAACAACTGAGATGAAACAGTAACAAATTAAGTGTTGACAGATGTTGCAATACATTTAGAGAGGGCCAGGCTTTTGACATGTGGACAATGAACCCAAGAAATAGGAGTAAGGGTTCAAACACGGATGCATTTTGTCTGAATGCATTCATCCTTTGAATCGTGTGCCACTAAAACATATGGAGTAAGACTGGAAGTGTGATATACACCACATGGAAACACGTTAAATGAAAAACAAGAGAACAACAGCTAAAGGACTGCACAGGGACACCAGTGATGACAGGACTCTAGAAATCAAAGCTTCTAGTATAATCTAGCTATGCCTATAGCACATCTCATGAGAGAAGACAGTGGTCCTCCTGAGTTGCTATACTGGTTGAGTGGGCTTAGCACAAACTATCACTGCCATCAGAGTAACAGATATCCTAATACCACACATCTAAAAAATTTAACCAGTTAGTATAAAACTTGACAAACTCTTTAATCTCCTAAGCAAAAGTGAAATTATTGTGTCTTGAAGCGGCATTTAAAGTTAGAACTGGTTGTTCTCCTCCGTATTGTCATCATATCTTATCACAACTAAAACCTTTCAGAGATTTCCACACACGAATAATTAGGTCTCTTAGAAGGCTGCAAGCAATACACTTACACCTATGGAATACTGTCTGGTTCTCTATGGATACAAAAAAAATTGCAATCCTATCTGAACAAGGGCCAGGAAAAGGAAGACTGCTGCATAATGTTACTGTATCACCAGTCAAGATGAGACTAACGTTTTACAGGAGTAATAATGAAAGCACCTAAAATTACTGAATGCTGTACATAATAAAAGCACTTCCAGGAATAAAAAACGATCTTACCTTATCTAGCCTTTTTTGCCAGCTTTCTTCACGTTTTACCATGAGTTCAATACAATGAGAGAGAGTAGCAAGGATGCCAGCAGTAGTTGCCTTGAAAGTTATAGCTTCTCCTTTGAAGTCTATGCCATTAATTCCTTTGGGTGTCACATGCGGAAACACTGAAAACAAGCATGAATCATTCACTGATGGCTGCCTTTAACTCAAACAAGCATTTTACATGTATGCTTATGTTTACAGCTGCTTGACAAAAACAGACCGGAGAGAAAGTTAATTTAAAAATAAAAATCAAAAGCGCTAATAATTTTCAGCTATCCGCAGGACAAGTAAAGAGATCCGAAAGGAAGAACACATCCCTTCAGCTCCCTCTCGCTATACTGTGTATTTCAAGCCCGCCTGTAATGCTGTATTACACTGCATTCTGCAAATCATGTGGGTGGAGGGAGTGGTAATACTTTGTAACAATAGCAGTTTGACAGCTTGAAGTGGGGCCTAATTAACACAGAGCAACCTTAAAACGGTATCTGATACAGCACTAGGAAAGGAAGGGTTTCAAAAATGCAGTAAGACCCAAAATGTAACATTTGAGGTTGGTCTAAGCAGGTAATTATAGATTTTAAAACCTCCAAGTAAAAAGGTACAAGATAAATGTATCAAACGCGTTGAATTACCAAAGTACAGTGGGTTTTGCAGTTCCAACAACTACTTCATGCTGTCAACCAAGCCATCTGTTGCTAAGGCTATTTAAACAAGTCACTTAAATGTGTGACAAAAAAAAGAGAACCCATTATATGTCAAACTCGTATGTAGGTTGACATAATAACAAATCAAACACTACACATTAATGTCAGAAAATATTAGAAAGCAGAAGTAACACCCATGCTGAAACCCAGCAAGTTAAAGTAACTCCTGCTACGCCACAGTGGAAGCTAATGACTTACCACCTAGCTAGTTATCACTTCCTTTTTGCCCCACTCTGTCAGTTTGCCACTGCTAGGGTTTAAAAAGTACGTGTAAATATTTGCGTAACTTTATCCAGTATCCCTCTCCGAGGGCAGAGCAGAGCTTTCAAGCAGCTCAGTTCTCGTAGGGAAGAGAAATGCAACTGCAGGGAGGTTTAGATTAGATGTCAGGAAGAAATTCTTCCCAGAGAGGGTGGTGAGGCACTGGAACAGGTTGCCCAGAGATGTTGTGGATGCCCCATCCCTGGATGTCTTCAAGGCCAGGCTGGATGAGGCTTTGAGCAACCTGGTCTAGTGCAAGGTGTCCCTGCCCATGGCAGGGGGGTTGGAACTAGATGATCTTTAAGGTCCCTTCCAACCCTAACCATTCTGTGATTCTATGCTGTTCTCTAATGGTAGAGCACAGTATCTGCACTTCGGGAACGCAGAGCAACTCTCACATGGTCTTCTTAAGCAATGGTTTAAGTCTCTGGAGGTTTTATACGCCCTCCTTTCAGAAAGAATCAAACTATTTTTCAAATAGATGATTACAGACTACGAACCACTTCAAACATCTCAGTAAGCATACATACTATGTTAAGTATGGCTTATTTTTTGTTTCATATTAATCGGGAACCCTCCCTAAAAGGTAAAGATGATGGGGGCTGGAGAAAAAAAAAAAAAAGGCAAGTAAGAGAAAGGAAAAATCTGTTTCAGAAACAATAATGAGCAGAGCAGCTCTCCCTCCCCCTAACAGCTGCAGAGGGAACACGGAGGAGGCTGAGATGGAAGGTGGTATCAGCCAGCAAGGAGGCAATGCAGTGGATTCACTGAGAATAATGAAAATTACACAAGAGCTTCACCCCTAACACTTCACGACCGAAAAAAAAAAGTACAGTTTATACTAATATTTTGTCCTGCTGTTGCAGGCTTACCAGCTATAATACCTATAGATGTGATTTTTCTCATGATTATGCAACATGCTAGACATGCTGAAGAAACTACCACTGGCTGCACCACTATAAAATCATTTCAGAAACCCCTATGGCAGATTGTAACGGAGATGCAGCAATGCAGGCTCATTTTCTGGAAAAAAGCCAGCTTTTGTTCCTGGGTATCTTTAGGTCTCACCTACTGCTCATTAATATTTCTATACAGTTTCAGTCATCATATATTCCAAATCATTCTTTACTGACTAGTCTCAAAGCAGTAGTGATACAAGCAGAGTTTGCAGTTTTGAAGTCAGCGTCCATAGTTCCTCTCAGGCACTGTAATTCTGCGCAAAACCTCCCTGAAAAGCAGGGAGGTTCTAAATCTAATCTAAACCTCCCTGAAAGCAGGGAGGTTTAGATTAGGTATCAGGAAGAAATTCTTCATGGAGAGGGTGGGGAGGCACTGGAACAGGTTGCCCAGAGAAGCTGTGGATGCCCCATCCCTGGAAGTGTTCAAGGCCAGGCTGGATGAGGCTTTGAGCAACCGGGTCTAGTGGAAGGTGTCCCTGCCCATGGCAGGGGGGTTGGAACTAGATGGTCTTTAACGTACCTTCCAACCTAAACCATTCTGTGATTCTATCAGCTCCCAGAGGGATGAAAACTGAAATTGTTGCAGAAAAACACAGAACCTCTTTCTTAGAAGAGATGGTCACTCAAGAGATTATTCCTTGCAATGGATGGGAGTATTTTGATTCATTCCTAATGACAGGAGACATTTGTCTTCCTAAAACATGTCCGAAGATGACCTTAAGCTGCATCTCAGTAACAGCTGAACTTTGGCACATTCGAAGTATTTGTCAGGAGATTTTCTATTTGGAGAACCTGAACATCTTTCCTATTACTTTTCTACATTTCCTCCCCCCCAACCAGGTACAAGATTTGGTGTTTCAAAATGAAATCTCATGTCTGGAAATCTATATGGTTCAAGGTAAAGGCTAGTAGGAGAGCATTCTTACCACTGCAACTGCTCTGTAAGTTTGGTGATCAAACTGTATGCAGCCAACTTAATAGCAGCAGGATCATTTTTCTCCTATTTTAACTTCCACTTCAACATCATCCAAGTGGGTCCTTTTAAATTATCCTGTCTTTTAAGCATTTTCCTTAATTTCTGATTTGTTTTCTTTTGCCTATTATATAAAGGATTCTTCATACCATGCTTTAGCTTTCAATAGCTCCTCTGCCCTTTTCCCCTACACCTCTGTTAGAACAGGTCAGTTCTCCCTTCCTGTTTTTAAGATTTGGCTCGTAACACTTTCCCAGATGTCCCAAATGTCACATATTTGATAAAATCAGTTTCTCAATGAAACAGAAAATCGTTCTGAAAACATGAAGTAGAAAGAACTTCCTTTATCTTTTCCATCTTATGTCAGTAAGTCTGAGCGAAAAAGAAGCGTTTGGGTGCATGATCCATTGATACCTACACCATTGTTGATCTCTGGTGGCTAGCAGTAGGATCAATATGGTTAGTTTTCCACTAAGAATGACCCCATTATTTCAGGATATGTTTGTGAATATTCTTCCTCCATTCAAAGCACAGAAATCCAGCATAAATCCCACTGGTTTACACCAAATTTCTTTCCTTCAGCCTCTGTATCATTTGTATCTCTATAGCTGCAGTACAAAACACCTTCTGTCCTCAAAGAAGGTCCTATTCTTACATATTTTAAAGCCAAATATGCTCATTTTCCTGAGTGGATGGATGGGAACACTTGCTAACCAAGCTTCTACATCCTTAGATTGCAGCATCTCAATGGGTAAATATGCAGCAGCTTTTGTTTTATAGACAGAAACACTGTTTCAGTTACCATATTTATTAATTAGAAAGTGACCAATAAATCTGAGTACCTTCATAGTTCTCTTCCTAGCTCTTCATTCCAAGATCCCAGAGTACACAGAAAAGAAAAAGCCTCCCTATCCAAAACATCACCTTCAGAGTAGTAAACGAATCTCTAAAGTCAGCTTTCTCCTTCCACCCAGGAAAGGTGCAAAGGGGAACAAATTTCAAGCCAGTGTGAATATGGTCCCTCAAGTCAGTCTTAAATGTAATGATTTGAGCATTAGATTGGTGCACCAGTGAACCCTTTAACATTCTTCTTTATCACAGTCGGCTAATAAGAGGTTAAATCCATGCTTCTCACTTCCTGGAGCACTGACTGCACAACAGCTCCAGAACAAACAGAAAACACTTTTCAGCTACAGTTAAAAAGATTGGTTCAGTTCTTCCAAGACGGGGTGGACACCCAAGAATGGAACCTGAAATTTGAGAAACCAAAGAATTCTAGCAACTGCTAGGAAGTTAAGCTTCACAAAAGAGTGAAGCTGAAGATATATCTTTCATTATCAGTTAACCTGAGCAGTTTTCTGCCCAATACATGGGCATGTGTGGGTGTGTCAACCTGAGACATGTACTTCCCCCACTGCATCACTTATGACTTATGATTCCACTTCAAGGCAGATTAATTTTTCATTTCTAATCAAGCTTTGCAGTTACTAAATATTTAACTGATTTAACCCTTACAAATCAAACTGAGACACAGAAAAACTACAATGGTGATAAAGCTTTACATAGACATAATTGATGTAAAATAGATTTAATGGAATCAGGAATCATAACCAGAACACCAAGTTCTGTGAACAGCAAGGGGGTGCAGAAATTTTCTCTAGTGAGCTATAGTAAGTGAGTTTATATACAGGTACCCGCAATACATAGCAATTTCTTAGCATGGAAGTCCCCAAAGACTTGATACAGAACTTTTAACAAGAGGAATATGGGCATCAATGCAAATTCCTGTTAAGCAGGTGATAAAAAAATGAAATCACTTAATTTGAATGTAAATGTTCTAAGCTGACCAGCTGTACTAAAAATACAGACTTTCCTAATGACACTCCCCATATCCTGTGTGTATATATAGCAGATACACCAGAACAATGTAGATATGAAGAAATGTTCCAATGGTAAATTAAGCTGAAACTCCTACATGATCCTACAAAAATTAAGTTTGACAAAAGACAACTTTTTCAAAATGAATCATGCAGTAAAATGAATTCTCATTTAACATTTTTAAAGAAGGTTTTTCCAGTTTTCTGGAATTTGTTCTTAGTCCCCAAAAATGTATACTTATACACAATAGGGTGAGTGGAATTGTGCACTTGATTACAGGTGAGCATTGCAAGCTTGCTTATCTTTGGTGATGACACAAGACAAGAAAGATTTATTCAAAACTTGAGTTACACGATACTTAACCTCCAAAACGAGCATTATGATTAATCCTTGGCAGAACAAGCACTTTATATAATTGAAAAAACCTACTCATATGAGGAATTCTGGAAGTATGCTGAAAGCTCCTTCCATTTCCTTTCTTCTTTCCTCTCAACAGTTTTGGCTATACTCTAGAAAAGCACTTAAATACAGCAAAGAAAGATGCAACCCATGGGGACAACAGCTAATTAAAAAGGAAACAGAAGACACCAGAAAGGCTTGTTTTGCCCATATATTTTCAAGGTTCTTGATGAAAAGTGTTTACATTTTTAGAAGCACTTTGGTGAGTATTTCTTTGGGAGATTCAATCAGATTTGAAACTGGAGGTAGCAAAACTTCAAAGTTTTGTGAATCAAAGTCAAAAAACCCCTTAGTCCTAACTGAATTGCCAATGTCTAGAGAATGTAAACACTAATGTATTTCAGTCAGGAAACTAGAGAAAGGCCAAGAAGAATACAAATAGATTTGAAATGCATGCACAACTTCTAGAAATCCGATACTTCTGGCCTGGCAGAATAGCAAAACTTGCACGAGTTCTTCACGTTTACTGCATGGATGCAGTGAGTACAATGACTAGGTAAATTAAAAATAAAAATCAGCAATCTGTTCATTATAACAATGGAAAACACAGTAAAAAACGTGCTAAAAATACGATTAGTGAAAATCAGCAAGTGTTGACTTAACCATTATGTAGCCACAGAATTCAGAAAAACAATACTGGGACGTACCTAGCAAAAAGCATTAGGAGTGTGTTGAAGCACAATGCAGGTAAGAACTGCAGTTACCTGTTATAAAACACAGTTCCCAGTATCTGAATGACGCAGCTGTGTCAACAGAATTTTGTAGTGAAAATGGCTTGGGACACAGAATAGGAAATTCCAGCTTGACAAGCTTGCATTAATACTTGCGTGAATTATGGTTAACTCAATCATGAAAAGCAACTAGGGAACGATAACGTAAGAACTTCCTGTCACATACGTTTAAGTAACTATTCTTGCCATTTTCTGCTAAGAATAAATACTCCTCTTGTATCAGGCTTATACCATTCATATGGATTTTCAGTGGATAAGTTGGGACACTTACGTTTTTCCTTACTGCTGTTACTGTTATGTAAAAAATCCCCATCAGAACGCATTGTCGGGAAATCATCTTCATCGCCTTCCACCACTAAATTTAAGAGAGAGTGTGTTAAGGGAGTGGAAAAGCTTTTCCAATTCTTTGGTGAACAAGAAAAAATTAAGAGCATCTTCATGGATAAGCAGCATTTAAGACTTTTTCATACAACAGTCATGAACCTCCTCTTTCTTTATTTGAGACCACTATCAACATTACTATCCAAAACGATCAGGACAGTAACATTTGCTCAGTGCTAAAGTTTAGTACTCTGTTCTGTGCCAAGAACAACATTATTTTGGTGTTACAATTGGACAAGCAGGGAGCCATGATTCAGCAACTATCTATCCTTCTACACCATAAAGTTTGCAGAAGAGTGGAACTCTACTTACCTACTGTTTTCTTACTACCAAAAGTTTCAGGCTGCCAGGACAAAGCCAAGGATGGATATAAATGCCTCAGGAAGAGTGCACAGATACAACAAGCTGTTCTCTGAGAAAACCAATTCAGAGATACAGAGATACCCACACCCGAGTCTACCAGGGCCCAAAGTGTGCACTCACTGCTCTAGTTCCAGCCAAGCCATCTCAGGAGCATTCATTACGGCAGCACCCTTTCCTTTTTTAAATGATGTATTGTTTCTATCAAAATTATTATCCTATGGGTTTTTCAAAATAAAAGAGACCACGATAAACTAACCTGAATTCAACTTAGGAGGGTGAACAATTATTGTTCTGCGACATCAAATGCTTAGAAGACCGTTTCTTTTGTACAGTTGACAGCTACAGGTTAATACTAAGTTAATCAGATTTTTATGGGAAACCAACTTCTGAAGTCAAAATAGTTAACACTTTATGCAACCTCTCATTGACTCACACACTGAAGACAAATTTATGACATGTATTTTATTTATATGCCATCAAATGCTACAGTAACTATTTCAAGGGCTATTACTCTGTAAAAAGTTAAATTCTGTGGAGAGAAGACTTTTCAGTTACACTTTTACCTTTATCCCTCTGGAGTTCATCTTTGGAAACAGCATCTGCACATGCATCAAAGTATTTCTGTAGAGTATCAACTTGTCTACACAAGATGTCTCTAAAGGTTTCCATTTCTGCAAGCTTCTCACGCAAGCTATGACCCTTCTGAAAATGCAAGAGAAGAAATCCTGAAATGCTTACATACTCAGTAGTGGTTCAATACATAAAGAGATTTCTGCAGCTATTAAGAACAAAGTACATTAGATAACAGCAGGTATGAAATACTGTTCATGTCAGAAGAACGCAAGAAACTAACAGGTGTTCCTCACTCATTTTGTCCACTGGTCTCAATGCTTCCTCTTGACTCTATCTGCTACGTTATTCAACAAAAGCTTATTAAAAATGAGCTCTTGCATGCTACCAACTTAATGCCTATTTGATGGAAAACAGTCAGCTCTATTTTAAGATCTTTTTTCTGATCTTTAATCCCCTTTCTTGTGTTGCTCTTCTGTTCTCTCAGAACGACAGTCCACCTGAGTTTGTAGGTTGAATATTTACACACAAGACAAGGAAAGCCATAATTTACCAATATTAATCAAATTTATTAAGTCACATAATCAGCATTCCTTTTCATTTAGAATGTAGGAAATGTTAATAAAAGCTCTCACAGGTTTGACTTTCTTGCAGTTGGAAGATGACACCATAGTTTAGAAGGGACAACTGCACAATTGCACAAGAAAACTTCCTGTATGATGTGTTTGTCATACGATGAATTACTAATACTTACAGTAAAGTATTTTGTATTTTTTATGTAATTATGTGAATGTGCCTAGACATAAATGATTTCTTTTCCAGTTGCACGTTATATATTCTAATATAATACTAAGAAAACTTTATCACTAACCTTGAACGAAGAGGTGGATGTCGCAGAGTATCCACTTGCTCCAGAAACAAGAGACACCATGGAGCCATGGCGGCGTAAACTTGACTCTGATCCATAGCCAGATTCAGTCTAAAAAACAAACCACACACAAAACTAGAGTGCTAAGGCTCTTTAAATAAAAAAGAAATCATGAAAGCAAGGTTAATGTAATTTCCTCTAACACCATTTGTTTCTTGTCAAGAAGCAGCCGGCTTAATAACTCAAACTGTGCCTGAATATTTAAGATGTTGATGCAACATCTGTAAAGTTACTATGAATCTATTTTTTGTTACCATAAAGACCTGCAAAAAAAAAATTAGTTACCTACAACATATATTTAAGGGTTCAAAAAAGAGACAGTGTTCCATTATTTTGGTTTATGTAACCCCTACCAAGCAATTTTTACATAGCATTCAAAAAATCTACAGTACTCTACACTTAATCACGGGATTAACACAGTTCAGTCTGAGGACAATCAGCCTCAGTCAATCCTTCCAATCAAACAGTGCCATTTTATTTCTAAAATCAACAGAGATCATAGAAAAACAGACAATTACTGCTTGCAAAGGTTTTTTGCTTGTTCCAGGCTTCTTGAGCAGAATTCTTTATAATAGACCCAAATTATTTTTTTACCAAGGAAAAAGCCTACATAAAACAAGGTGAGATACTAAAGGACAGCAATAATAGTAACCAATTAAATAATTAAAAACAAGCAAAACCTCTGCATTAAAGTAACATTAAGAAGATCTAAAAAACAAGTTTGACAAATTTCCTCACAAATCAAACAGAAGCAGATACTGAGGAGCTGGAAGAAAAGTATTTCCCTGAAGGGTAAAATAAATAGCCTGTGCATGACAGAGGAGGAAAACCCTGGAAGAGAACTTAAGAAATAAACAGATGGCTCAGTAGTATTTGAAACACTGTTAACAGATCAGCCTGATCAAGCAAACAGTGACAACACTGTGAAGGACTTCTGACAGAAATAAATTCTGCAATAGCACAGAAATTCGGATGGGGCATAAAGGGAGACAAACCAAATGATACAGAAGAAACAAGAAGCAACAAAGCCATTTTAACTGTTGTGCTTTTTATAGAAAAACTGGAAACTCTGTAGACTTTGGGAAGGCAGGAGAGTGCTGATAAATTAAGATGCAAATGGAAGTAAGAGTATAAAACCAAGGAGGAAGGACAAAAAGTTCTTTGAAGCGTTGGTTAAAACAGGAGGATTTGGACAATGGTGCAGTGCGCAGGACAAATGTATGTATGCTTGGATTACAAAGGAGCAGTGGCAGAGAAATGCATTTTAGAGAAATGAAGGTATGACTGAAAAGAAAAAAAATGTGAGTTCCAGAGTTGTCAACACAGTTCCTGAATGAACAACATTACCCAGCAAAACCAAGCAAGAAAGAGCCAAGAGGCAATGTGTATCTAGCCCATTTAAAGAATGAGGTGGAAGACAAGAAAACGTTGAGGAAGCAGAAGAGAAACAGGGTGTGTATCAAAAGCGAAGCAAAGCTGAAAAATAAGTAAGACCAAGAAATGCAAGTGTAGGTAGAAAAAAAGTACTCCCAGAAGTTTGGGTGACTAAGTGATCATCAATTTAAAATAAAAAAGGGCACTTGTAAATTCAAAATATTTAATAAGGCACATCTTCAGTTCATTGCTTAATTTAGAAAAAAATTAGTAATACTGCAATTCATCTGAACAAGCAGAAACACAAGTATATGTTTGATGATAGTGTAGAGTGAAATGGCAGAATGCAAGACAAGGTATCTATTTTTCTAGGACTCCTGCTCACGACAAAATAGATTCAAATGCCTGATTTGTAGCAGAAATTACTAAATTATTAGTACATTATTATAGTGTGACTTAATAAGGAAACTAAGTGTAGCAACCAAAGGGCTAAAAAGCTCCAAATTTTAAGAACCAGTCTTACTATATATTTTAAAGCTTGGCTTAAAAAAAAAGAAAAATCTACTGGAATAGGCTTTTTGTCAAAAACATTCACATTGGATACATAGGGCTTTTTCAGAATATCAGTTCAAGTGTTAAGCAGCATGCCTGCTTTGGTAATGTATTTGGGGTATCAGACCACATTTTGAATTGCAATAGAATTCAGTGCAAAGATTATACCTTAATTCACTAGGTTATAATTTTAAACATAACAAATCAAATAATGTAGCTTTGATTACTTTTTTTTTTTTAATACTCAAGGAAGAGTCCGTAAAAAGAGCCGAAAGTCCTAAGTCCTCCAGAGGCTTAAGAAACAGGTAAGGGAACAAAAGAATTTTGAAAAGGACAAGTGAGAGTTTTAGGCACAAAATTATTTAATTTCAGAAAAGTTTGATGAGTGTAAGCCTCAAAAAAGCATTGCATAAGAGTCACACAACTCTTTGAAGCATGAAGTGCCTTTTCCTTAAATGCAAATCTAAAAAAAATTCCACTGTTTTGCTGATAACTGCAGTGTTTATTTAATCCTATGCTACAAATATTAAGATGACTATATGTGCTTTTACTACAGTCTGTTTGACAGTGGGGACTCATGCTATTTTTTCTGTAAGCTGAGTACACTAGAAAGAATCCTGTATTTCATTTCAATACTACATGACTTAATGAGCAAATCAGTTTGAAGATGCAGCCAAAACACCCATCACACTGAGTCCAGAACATTTTAACTAAGAACAGCAAATACCTTAGTCCTGCTTTCTCCTTTAAGTGAGAGACACACCTAAGAAAAACCTGGATTTAAGCTTAGGAAGTGAAATTTCTGAATTTCTATTTGGAAGGTTTAAAGTTACATCTTAACAGTGTTACTCCAGAACTTACAAGGATAGATGTGATCTTGTAGGAAACTCTGAGACATAATCTACATTTGAATGAAATAATTTTCTTCCAATATTACGCATACAGTCAACCCTCAGTTAATTTAGTTCACAGAACAAAAGCTGAGGGTGAAAGAAAAACAACTTTTCGTATCAAATGTAAGCTTGATTTTTTTTTTAAGGTACCTTTTCAGTAGTATATTTGATGGTGATTAATAATTCCACTAATCAGTTTATTCACGCTTCAGAATTCTATGAGACAGCATATACACCTATCAGATGTACACAGCTATCACCTTGCAAATGCTACCAATAAAAAAAGTGGTACATACAAAGCATTCAGACAGTTTTAAGTATTTGCAACCGAGGAGCATATTCAGCAGATGGAACAGCAGACAAAACAGCACGCTACACGAATCCAAAGCATGTGCACTTACAGATCACGTTCACAACAGTCTCAGACAATCACGTTTTAATAGCCAAGGGAAAAAAAAAAGAAAATTACATCAAGAATACTCATTTGTCAGAAGAAACAGAAAACAAGAATTCCGCAGACATGCACCCAGCTCACAGCAGACACATGCAAGCACCTTAGCACAAACAATGAAAGCATGCACCATGCAAAGCCCCACCATTCTACTACCGCAACATCTAAACGAGAGCAGGTCACTGCCGCATTTATGTCTTGCAAAGCAGATCATCATTAACTTATCACTGCAGAAATAGTCAAATTACATTAGGAGGAATGCTGACACAAGCTTCTTCTGTTCACGCATCTTTTGATTTCCCAAGATAAAAATTGGAAAAGCAGATAGAGTCCATGATAGAAGCAAACAGTCTCTGCTTAAAAACAAAATAATTTGCAGAAGTAGTATCAATTCATACCATCAAGCACCAATGCTAAATTACCATGCTCAGTATACAGATGTGGTTCTTCGAAATTCCATGCATATATCATAGCTTCAAACCTACACAAACACTCGCATTTGTTAGTACACTGCAACACCTTCAGCTTTCTACGGCGGTGCACAAAATCCATTAATCCATTCAAAATGCTTTCTCGTTACGATCGACAAGATGAAAGAGCCACACGATTCAAAGCTTTATGTGATTCTTTACTGGAGCAGGTGCTGGTGTCAGCAGCAATGCAGTTAAGTCAGAAAAGCTGCTTTCAGTAAAACAGCTAAGTATTCACAGAATCATACTGCAGACCTCCATTACAGCTTGCCACTGAACCACCAGTTACAGATTTCCTAAAGTGGGTCAGTAATACTCATGAGTAAAGCACAGACTCACGGGAAAGCTCTTCCACTTAAAAAAAAATTCAAATAAAGCAGATTATTCTCCCATGTCTTCAAGGAACTATTTTCATTAGGTCCCAGCTGAGTGCCTGCCAAGCACTTCAATGTATGTTTGCACACCAAAGCAGGTATTTTCAGTCAGCATTATAAATTATTTATTATTTTACATAACACAAGCAGCAGGCAGCTCCTCCCTCTAAGGCATATGGCTCACCCTAGGAGGCAATGAAACAGACATCAGGATACAACTCTAATCATGTTCTCTGCAGTATTTGTGAAAAATCCTACTAAAACATCCAAGAGATCAAACCATAGTATCTTACCAAAAACAGAATATAGAAAAAAAAGAAGTAAAAATGCAAAATTGAAGAGCTGGAAGCTACTATGAAAGACTAAGCAGACAAGCTCTGTAAAACATCTGTGTTCCACGGACAATTTTTAAGTGTGCTGCAAATGTTTCAACATATGCTTGAACAAAGAAGGGTTCCTGCTGGGATGAGACAAGGGCGGGCTACCCAGGGATGGCTGCAGACAGCAAGAACACCACAGAGGCTAGAGGTAGGGCAGTCCAGGATGCACTGCTGAGGATTGAAGTTAAGGATACAATTCACATGTGTCTGTAGGTCTGATTTTTCAATCGTTCAACAGTCACTGATAACGGAAATCTAAGGTTTCAAAAACAAGGTAGTGTTAGCAGGAAGGCAGAGATAGGAAATTCACAAGCCAGGTCACAGCAGGTGGATGATGATTCCCCTGCCTACAGCCCTCCCAAGCACACTGTAGGAGACTACTTAGAAACCAAAAAGGCTTCTAACATGACCTTTGCAACAGGTAAAGAAATGCAGGCATGTTTTTTTGCTCCAACAGTGATAAATGTTGCAATTCCATAGTAAATAAGCATATTATAAGCACAGGAGAAAAAAAAAAAAAGATTTCTGAGTTGAAAAATACTTAAGACAACTGAAAAAATAAAAACTATAGGAATATAGCCCCAAGATTACTGTAACTGTAACTGCTATACTCACTTGTGCAATCTAAGTAACACTTTTGGGTCTTTGCTTGTCAAACTCCATATACTTTTGGTAAGTCACCACAGAATCACAGAAGGGTTTGG
>NW_010236945.1:0-279 GCF_000690775.1 Eurypyga helias
GCCCATTCCAGTCCCGGAAAACCCCACCATCCCCACCTACAAGCCCCCTGGTAGCCACGACGACACTTACCTCCAACAGTTTGTAGAGCTCCTCTATCCTTGCTTTCTCCTGCTCCTTCGCTGGGATCTCCGTTTCTTTGAAGTGTATGTACTGGTTATAAAGTGCCTGGGATGGGAAAGGCTCCTCAGAAACCACCCTGCGGAATGCCACCCCCCGGCTCTCGGCGCCGGGCACGTGGGACGCCGCGGCTGGACCTTGGCCAGGACCTACCTTCAGCT
>NW_010236946.1:0-478 GCF_000690775.1 Eurypyga helias
CTCGACCCCCCCCTACTCCTGGGTGGCATCGGGCGCGGGGGGCTGCTTGCTGTGCTCCTCGCCCTTCTTCTTGTGCCCCGAGACGATGTCGTCGATGCGGAGGAGCAGAACCGCAGTCTGGGGAGAAAGGGCCGAGGCTTTCGCGCCCGGGAGCCGCCTGCCTCCCGCAAAGGGTCTCTGGGACGCAGGCGGAAGGGACAGGGGGCCAAGGGACACCCCGCGGACAAGGGGACACCCACGGAGAGGTACGTGGCCACTTTTCCAGGGACCACCAGCCGGCGCGAACCACCGCGGCCTTGCCCGAGGGGCGGCTCACGCGGGGCTGCTCGGACACTCCGAAGAGCAGCTCCCAGGGGCACAGACTGGATCCCAGCACATTCCCAGCCCCACCCAGCCTTGGGATCATGCGGGGCCAGTTGGAAACTCCAAAGGGCAGCTCCCAGGGGCACTGACTGGATCCCAGCCCACACCCGGCCCC
>NW_010236946.1:784-2574 GCF_000690775.1 Eurypyga helias
AGCGCATCCCGGGCCCCACCCAGCCGTGGGATCACGCGGGGCTGCTTGGACACTCTGAAGGGCAGCTCCCAGGGGCATTGACTGGATCCCAGCACATCCCCAGCCTCGGGATAACATTGGGGGCCAGTTGGACACTCCAAAGGGCAGCTGGTCCCAGGGCCACTGACTGGATCCCCGGCCCCACCCAGCCTTGGGATCAACCCTGGGAGATCGAGTCTGCCCAGCTGGCAGGAAAAGGTGGGACGGGACGTGGCAAATTTTAGCCGCCGGGTGAGAAATCACCCCCTCCGACAGCCCGAGCAGGGGGGCCACACCCCAACAGTCACCCCTCTGCGCCAGCGGGCTGGAGGAGCAGCACCACGCTGGGCCCACCCAAGTGCGACCCTCCCTTCTCCCACGGGACGGGGAGGGTGCAGGGCTTCCCCCCCCCTTACCTCTACGGCCGTCTTGTAGGTCTGCAGCTTGACCGCTAAGGGCTCCCAGATGCCCAGGTCCTTCATGTCCGCCAAGGCGCCCGTCTCCCCGTTCACCCCCCACGTCTGGCTGCCCTCCTGCGCGTGCTTGGCCTGTGAGCGGAGGGAGAGGGCAGAGCGTGGGGTGGGGCAGCAAGCCCACCCTCTGGAAGCCCCCACCCACCAGTGCTGGGGAAACCAGTACGGAAGGGCTGGAACAGACGGGCAGGTTACGGCGCCACCCGCAACCGCGGAGACGTTCCCGCGTGTGCCAAGCGAACCTCGACTGGGGGTTGTGTGCACCCTCGGGGTTTTGAGCTCCGGTACCTCAAACAAGCTGAACTCCCTCTTCATAGAATCACGGAATCGTTTGGGTTGGAAAAGACCTTTAAGAGCATCCAGCCCAACCCTTAGCCCCAGGCTGCTCACGCGACCCCTAAACCTCAGTGCCTGGCCCACACCTCAAATCAAATCCCTCCCGGGAGGGTGACTCCGCCCTCCCAGGGCCTGACAGCCCTCTCCATGAAGGCATATTCCCAAATATCCAACCTACACCTCCCCTGGCACAACTCGAGGCTGTTCCCTCATGTTCCTGCTTTACAGGCGTTTGCACAAAACCCAAGAGCAGCCCTTCCGTCCCCTTCAGCGGTTACATCGCGCCGTAAAACCTCCTGCAACCCCTAAGAAGCTGCACGCTCCGCCTCCCGACAAGGGCACCGCGAGGGATGGCTGATCCGAGGGGCAGGACACAGCCGGAAGGGGCTGAACCTCTCCAGACGACCCCCGGCCTTACCCTGAGCGAGGTCAGCACACGGATGGTACTGGCACCGCAGTTCTGGATCAGCGTGCGGGGAATGACTTCCAGGGCCTGGGCGACGGCGCGGTACGGCCACTGCTCCACACCCGTCATCCCCTTGGACTTCTCCGTCAGCGCATGGGACACGGCCATTTCGGTGGCACCCCCTCCCGGCACCAGCTGCGGGTCGACGAGGACGTTGCGACACACCTGCATGGCGTCCTGCAGGTTGCGCTCCACCTCCTGCAACCAGCAGGGAACGGGACAGAATCACGGAATCGTTGGGGTTGGAAAAGGCCTTTAAGATCATGAAGCCCAACCACTGCTAATACCATCAGTAACCCCTGTCCTTCAGCACCTCATGCACACATCTCAAATACCTCTGGGGATAGTGACTCAGCCACCTCCCTGGGCAGCCTGCTCCAATGCCTGACTACCCTTTCAGTCAAGAAGTTTTTCCTAATACCCAATCTAAACCTCCCCTGGCACAACTTGAGGCTGTTTCCTCTTGTCCTGTCAGGTTATCTTTCTCCCTTGTGGTT
>NW_010236946.1:2670-10442 GCF_000690775.1 Eurypyga helias
AGCGCCGCCCCACAGGAATTGCCCTCCAGACCCTTCCCCAGCTCCGGACACGCTCCAGCCCCTCAGGGTCTTCCTTGCAGGGAGGAGCCCAAATCTGACCCTGGGATGTGAGGTGCTTAGAGCCGCCCCCTCCCAGCTGGGAGCGGAGCCGGCAGTCTGCTGGGCTGGCCCCTCCGAGCGAAGGAATGAGTTTTGCCCTCACCACCTCCAGGACGGGAATTCTTTATCGCTCCCAGACCCCAGGGGAATGTGCACTCACACCCAGCGGCTGCCCAGCAGGAAGCAACGCCTGACGGACCCCGAGAAGGTGGCCAGACCAGGAGGGGAAGCCAAACACGGGGTAACTCACCGCTAGGATTTCCTTGCTGGCGCCACGCAGGACGATGGTGCAAGCCTTGGGGTCTTTGCAATCAGTGATGAAGGCAAAATACTCATCTCCTATTTTTTTAACTTCAAAGAGCCTGGCTCCAGTCCCCACGTCCTCCTCCCGCAGCTCGTCCGTGCGGCTGACGATGCGCGCTCCGCAGGCCCTGGCACACAGACAACAGCCAACATGGGCGCCCGCACCTACGAACCGGGGAGGGAGGGCGAGAGAGCGGAAGCGGCGGAAGGGGCTCGGCGAGGAGACGGCACGCACCTGGCGATCCGGTTGTTGTCCGTCTTCCTCACCCTGCGGATCGCGGAGATGTTGGCCTTCATCAGGTAGTGCTGGGCCAAGTCTGAAAGCAGGTGGGGGCAACTTTACTGCTCAATCAGCGCTGTCGCGACCGACTTTCTGTGTCTTTACGGCAAGAAGGGTTACGGGGAGAAGAGCCTCGATGTAGGTTCTTAAACCCAGCTGCAAGGCAGAACGACAGGCGCAGCTTCCCAGGCTCGGCCTGCGATGCACGGCTACTGGCCAGACTGGCAAGAAAAGCCCAGCTAAAGCCAGTGCCATGTGCAGCATCGGATATGGGAGGGGTTTGTTTAATTACCCAACGGTGCCTTTAACACAGCATGAACCTCCTTAAGGTGAATTCACCACAAAGGAGGCTCAAATGGGTTCGTACCAGAAATCCCTTTTTCTGTGATGACCAGGTCTGGCTTGACCCTCACCAGATCCTCACAGATCTGCTGAATGTACTCTTCCTCCATCTGCAGGATGCGGGCAAAGTCTTCCTCCCGCGTGATTTCAATATCAGTCTGCACAGACAGGGGTATAAATAGCTTAGTGTGTCCCCCCAACCCTGCACCGAGCTAAAACACACATCCCCTGGGGCCTGAGTGGCCTCAACTCCTCCAACGCTGCCTGGGGGAGAGTCAAGGAGAACTACGCAGTGAGAAATCCCGACCACACGAACCCTGACACTCCCGGTGTAACACCAGTGGTAATTTAAGCTCAGAATATTGGACTCACAGAATCATGGAATGGTTTGGGTGGGAAGGGACCTCAAAGCACCCCCAGCCCCACCCCCTGCCATGGGCAGGGACACCTTCCATAGCCCAGGTTGCTCCAAGCCTCATCCAGCCTGGCCTTGGACACTCCCAGGGATGGGGCATCCACAGCTTCTCTGGGCAACCTGTCCCAGGGCCTCCCCACCCTCTGCGGGAAGAATTCCTTCCTGATGGCCCATCTCCATCTCCCTCTTCCCATTTAAACCCGTCACCCCTTGTTCTGTCATTCCCTGCCCTTGGAAAATGCCCCCCCAGCGCTCTTGTAGCACCCCCGGCACTGGCAGGGGCTCTGAGGTCTCCCCAGAGCTTCCCTTCTCCAGGCAGAACTCCTGTCCATCGCCAAGACACACACATCACCACAGCTGCTGCGGTAACAGCGCCGCAGCCTCAGCCCTGTCTTCTCTCTTTTACTCCAGGGGTCTGACCCCACGGCCGAGCTGGCCCAACGGTCTCCGAAAGGCAGAGCAGGGAGAGAGCCTTCTGCCACTCACGCGCGTAACGAGCCGTCTGGATTTGTGCCCTGGACTGGTCTCAAACCCAAAGTGGCGGACACGCGTGCCAGGACCCGCTGTACCTGGCTCTCTCCTTTCTTGTACTCGAGCGAACAATCCAGAAGGACGATGCGGGGGTTCTTAATCAGGCGACGCATCCTGGGATGAGTTACATCTTTATTCACCATGATCCCACGCAAAACACACGAGTCCTCGCTGAAGCCACCTGGAATCTGACAGACAGGAGAAAGGGGGAAGATGAGGCGAGGCAGTCTGAGCTACAAAACCCCGTCTGCGTGTGCTCCCGAAACAACCCATCCCACATCCTCTGCCGACCGACTGCGACGCAGCAGGTCACAGCCCGAGCCGACCTACGGCAGCGTGTCGATGAAGTGAACAGTCACGGAAGAGCTTGAGAAACCGCTCTCATCCTACTCTCATCCTACATCCGCTCTCATCCAGGGATGTGATTCTCCCCCTGTACTCGGCACTGGTGAGGCCGCACCTCGAGTGCTGGGTTCAGTTTTGGGCCCCTCACTACAAGAAAGACATTGAGGTCCTGGAGCGTGTCCAGAGAAGGGCCACAAAACTGGTGAAGGGTCTGGAGAATATGTCTTATGAGGAGCGACTGAGGGAACTGGGCTTGTTTAGCCTTGAGAAGAGAAGGTTGAGAGGAGACCTGATCACTGCCTACAACTCCCTGAAAGGAGGTTGTGGAGAAGTGGGTGTTGGTCTCTTCTCCCTAATGACAGATGATCAGACGAGGGGGAATGGACTCAAGCTGCGCCAGGGGAGGTTTAGATTGGACGTAAGGAAGAAGTTCTTCACCGAAAGGGTTATCACACACTGGAACAGGCTGCCCAGGGAGGTGGTGGAGTCACCATCCCTGGATGTGTTTAAGAGACGGGTGGATGAAGTGCTGAGAGATATGGTTTAGTGGCGGACAGATACGGTTGGACTGGATGATCTCTAAGGTCTTTTCCAACCCAGTGATTCTATGATTCTACTGCCCAGCAACGTGTTTGGAAGGTGGAAACTGAAACAGCTTAAATGACTCGGAGAGAGTTGAAGCAACCGCACACCAGCACGGCCAGCAGCACTGACTGAAACACGTTCCAGGGTTCTGCTCGCCACCGCGGGTCGGTAGCACCAAACTCCTCCCGCTGCACCCCAGGGACACACTGAGAAAGGCACCCACAGGTAACTCACCTTTTCTACTTTGGCATATTTTTTAATATCGATTTCCTTTCTGCCGCTCTCTTCGAACTCCACAGTCTTGACAGCATCCAGGGCAATGCTGCAGGCCAAGTCAGACCAGCGGTTTATGGCCTTGGTGTTTATAGCACTCTTTATTATCTTGAGCATCATCTCTCTGTTGTTCACGTCCACTGGAGTGCTGACACAAAGGAAAACCAAACAGCAAACTGAGTATTGCTCCAAGCTACATCTAGTCATAACCCCACCGAGTCCTCTCTCATCGTTATGTCTTACTGACATCACCCCGAGACAATCATCTTACCCCACATCCCTTCTCTCTAGCTCCCACCAGCCCACACTCACCCAATTTTCTTCAGACTACTGATCATGTCATCCAGAGCCTTACGGTAAGCCCCGATGATCACCGTTGGGTGCATCTGCTGTTCAAGGAAGTGTTCGGCAACAGAGAGCATCTCTCCAGCTGAAGAAAAATAACCCAAACGTCAAAATTACCATAGAATGGTTCGGGTTGGAAGAGACCTTAAAGATCATCCAGTTCCATCCCCCCTGCCACGGGCAGGGGCACCTTCCACTAGACCAGGTTGCTCCAAGCCTCATCCAGCCTGGCCTTGGACACTTCCAGGGATGGGGCATCCACAGCTTCTCTGGGCAACCTGTCCCAGTGCTCCCCACCCTCTCCGGGAAGAACTTCTTCCTGATATCTAATCTAAACCTCCCCACTTTCAATTTAAACCCGTTACCCCTTGTCCCGTCCCTGCAGGGCCTTGTAAAAAGTCCCCCCCAGCTTCCTTGTAGCCCCCTTCAGGTACTGGAAGGTGCTATAAGGTCTCCCCGGAGCCTTCCCTTCTCCAGGCTGAACAAGCCCAACTCTCTCAGCCTTTCATCATGGCAGAGGGGCTCCAGCCCTCGGATCATCTTTGTGGCCTCCTCTGGACTCACTCCAACCAGTCTATATCCCTCTTATGTTGAGGGTTCCACAGCTGGACGCAGCACTCCAGGTGGGGTCTCACCAGAGCAGAGCACAGGGGGAGAATCCCCTCCCTCGACCTGCTGGCCACACTTCTCCTGATGCAGTGCAAATTCCCCAGATAAGTCTGTAAAACTATCAACAGTCAAGACAGGAGAACAGGACACCTGACAGAAAGTATGTGCTGCCCACGTAGGGAGCTCTGATGTCACCTATGCCTTTATGCTTAACTGTGCTCATCTCAGGGCAGGAACTGGACTTCCCAAAGCATGGAGCTGACACCCAAGGGCCTAACGAACCTAGCACTCCCTTCCATGGTAAAAATGAATGGATCCATTTGAGGGTTGGTAAGTAACGCGTATCTGCCTCATTAAGGCATATTTAAATGGTTCTGATGAGCAAAAAGGGTGAACTTCAGCCTTAACCCTTTCTAAAAAGTAGGTCTTTTTCACTCTGCTTACCCAGGATGATTACAGATGTGGTCCCGTCGCCCACTTCCTCATCTTGGGTACGGCTGATCTCAATCATCGACTTTGCAGCTGGGTGCTGGACTTGAATCTGTACAGGAGCAGAGGGCACGGCTTTGTCCCAGCATCGCTCATGGAACAGAGAGCACACCTTTTCAACAGCCAAGGGCATTCTGCCCAGCTGTATTGACAATACTCTGTCTCCCACAGCTTTTCAGGCATTACGATTCTTTATACAATCACGGAGCAGTTTGGGTGGGAAGGGACCTTAAAGATCATCCAGTTCCAACCCCCCTGCCATGGGCAGGGACACCTTCCATAGCCCAGGTTGCTCCAAGCCTCATCCAGCCTGGCCTTGGACACTCCCAGGGATGGGGCATCCACAGCTTCTCTGGGCAACCTGTCCCAGTGCTCCCCACCCTCCCATTTTTGTGATGTGATCTCCAACAGCACTTGCACCAAAAGACAACAATTCTTGGTCTCATAATGTGGCATTGTAACAGCAAGCACAGAATCACGGAATCGTTTGGGTTGGAAAAGGCCTTTAAGATAATGAAGCCCAACCCTTAACCCAGCACGGCCCAGCCCAACACTGACCCATGTCTGTTGGCACCTCGTCCACACGGCTCTTAAATCCCTCCCGGGACGGTGACTCCCCCCTCCCTGGGCAGCCCCTTCCAGGGCCTGACAGCCATTTCCATAAGGCCTTTCCCCAATATCCAACCTAAACCTACCCTGTTGCAACTTGAGGCCGTTTCCTCTTGTCCCATCACTTGTCCCTTGGGAGCAGACCGATCCCCCCCCTCTGCCCCCTCCTTCCAGGGAGTTGTGCAGTGATAAGGTCTCCCCTCAGCCTCCTCATAAGCACCTGCCCATACGGGTTTGATGTGACTGTATCTACAGTTACCACAGAATTTACACCAGTCTTGCAAAACCTCGATGAAAACGTACCAACCTGGGATCAAACCTAGCTTTCTGAGGAAGAAGAGCATCTGCTAGAAACATTAATTCCCCCCAGCAGGCACCCTTCTTAGTACTGCTGTTCAGTACCCGCTGGCTCTCAAGATAGAAGATGAACTAACAGTTCCACTGGCACCTACATAACTGTATCCCGGAAGATTCCAACCGACACCTTAAGCAAAACAACCCTTTAGGAGAAACTTACTTCTCTAAGAATAGCGTTGCCGTCGTTGGTCATCACAATCCCACCCATGGGGTCCAAAAGCATCTGCAAGCGGAAGAGAAGCAATATTTGCACCAAGCTATCAGATGGGTAGGGTTTAGCATCCTCATGCCTTCATCTCAGCTCTTACCTTCATCATAGCTCTTGGTCCTAAACATGTTCGGATGATGTCAGCAATAGTCTAGGGGGAACAAAAGAAATGAGGAGACCAACAAAAAGTCGGAAAAAACCCCAAACAAGCACCCACTGCGAAACATAAGTGACCCCATGGCTCTGCAGTTGCTTAGATGCAGCAGAAGTTAAGAATTGTGTGGGAATGAGAACACGGGGATTATAAGAGCCCTGGCACCAGGCTACATTATTAACTAAATCAGACGTCACAACTTACACTTGAAAGGCTGAGAGAGTTGGGCTTGTTCAGCCTGGAGAAGGGAAGGCTCCAGGGAGACCTTCTAGCCCCTTCCAGTACCTGAAGGGGCTACAAGGAAGCTGGGGGGGACTTTTTACAAGGGCCTGTAGTGACAGGACAAGGGGGAACGGGTTTAAACAGAAAGAGGGAGATGGAGATGGGCCATCAGGAAGGAATTCTTCCCGCAGAGGGTGGTGAGGCACTGGGACAGGTTGCCCAGAGAAGCGGTGGATGCCCCATCCCTGGGAGTGTCCAAGGCCAGGCTGGATGAGGCTTGGGGCAACCTGGGCTATGGAAGGTGTCCCTGCCCATGGCAGGGGGGTTGGAACTGGATGATCTTTAAGGTCCCTTCCAACCCAAACCATTCCATGATTCTATGATTCGACACACTTTCAGATTTTGCAGAGAAAGAGGTTAAACCCACGTGCAATATAATTTCACCTCTTATTTTAACACTGAAAATTCACGTTCTGTGCTGCTTCTACTCTGGATTCATACCGACTAGAGGAAACATGCTTCCAACCCACTTTTCCCTCTTACCTACCTACATATGTATTTAGACATGTATGTGCACACAAGCAGAAATCCCAGTAGCCTGACATAAGGATACGGTACCTTAGCAGCAGTGATGTTTCCAGTCTGGACTTTTCTTCCCGACTCACGTTTCACATTCTGACCTAAAGCACACAGGAAAAAAAGAATTAAAACACAAACACAACTTTACTCTGATCTTATTAAGAAAACCAAGACGGCAATAGCGACACTGACAACGCATCAGGTACCCTCAGTCAGACCCACCCGATATCTGACCAGTTCTAAGTTACAAGTTTACAGGAGAAGTACCAAAACCGCTTTAAGGATGTTCACAGGGGAGGGTCAGTAAAAACCAACATTCCTTACTCTAACAGAATAGCATCGTCATTCAACAGAGACAAAACTCTGTGACATTGAAACATAACCTGTTCTCCCAAGAAAATCGAACAGCGGGGATCTGTGAGATCCCACGAGCCCAGGGACGGCTGCACAGTAGCTCTCTGCCAAAAAAAGCTGCAGACGCTCCTGCACAGTGAGAAGAGCGGGTTAAAATTCAGTTTTCTGCATCGGCGCTGCTCGGCCTTTGGCACACGAGGGCGAGTAGCCATCGCTGTACCACCTGCTCACGACCTTAGTCGGGGAGCAGCTGCCAAAGGGTCTGCCCTGAGGAACCCCCAGGCTTGGGGCTGCTTTTCTGCAGTTGTAAGCCCAGACTAGGGGCGCACAGATTTGCTTCGGGAGCGCAAGCTCGTGTCTAGGGACTGGCAAGACAGAACAAAGGGAAGGCAGGACGCAGAGTAAGGCCGGCAGCCCCATCGCGAGGGGCCCTGGGCTGAAGAGCCCGGCTGCGGGCGACTGCTGAGCAGCGCAGGTGAGGGCTGGGGGCGAGGAAGCCCCTGGGAAAGCCTCATACTGGAGGGTGGCGAGACTCGGGGGACGAGAGGGACGGCACAAAGCAACGTGCTGAGCGACACGCGAGGAGGGAAGAGCTGGGAGAAGCCGCGATCTGCCAGCAGAGGTTTAACGAGGAGCGGGGGCTCCGCTGCCCCGAGCCCCCCCGCGCGGGGGG
>NW_010236947.1:0-641 GCF_000690775.1 Eurypyga helias
CCTATCTCCCCCCATCCCCCATCCCGCCTTCCTTACGCCTCCCTGTCCCACTCCCACTGCGCATCCCTTGCACCCCTCTCACCTCCCCATTTCCCCCCCTTGCACCTCGCACTGCACCCTGCAGCACCCCCGCGACGCCGCTCCGTGCCCAGCCGTTCCCCTCCTCCCAGCCCACCCTGTGCCCCCAGCCCCGCTCAGCCCTTCCCGGGCCTGAACCCTCCCCAGGGGACCACCAGCCCACGCGTGGTGGGGGCACAGGCACTTGGAAGGGCTGCAGAAAGGCCCTTGAGACTCTCGCCAGCACAGAACCCGGCGCTGGATTCTCCTGGAGCGGCGCTGAGGCCGGGGGGGATGTCAAGGTGTTATGTCATTTAACATCTTTGGTGTTTTTCCCCCCTCCAAGGCTGCCACAGCCCCCCGCATCCCGCCCACGCGCCTGGCCCTGCACCACTTCGACACGAACTACAGCCTGCAGCTGAAGGGCCTGTGGCCGTCTGTGCGCGCCGGGCTGCTCTGCGAGCAGAAGTACGGTGCCCTCCTCAACAGCTTCGCTGCTGTCGACCACGTCACCCAGGAGCTGGAGGTGCTGGGTGCCACCGACTTTGTTTCCGAAGCCTCCCGAGAGGGGGCAGCTGCGGAGG
>NW_010236947.1:710-9171 GCF_000690775.1 Eurypyga helias
AGATGTCACCGCTGCCGCGTGCCTCCGTCAGCTCCAACATCAAGTGTTACACCTTCCCCCGGGGCGACATCGCGCGCTTTCGCCCTGCACGGTGAGACATCCCTGGGACCGGCCGCCCGCTGTCGCTGCCGGCTGCTCGGGCTGCACGTGTGTGAGCCCCCACCCTCACTTCCAACCCCTTTTCTTGTCCCCTTGCACGTTTGCTTGTTCTGTGATTTCCAGGCCGGACGCTCTGGGGCTCCTGGACTATTACCTCATGGATGCGGCATCTCTCCTGCCCGTCCTGGCGCTCAACGTCCAGCCGAGTGACTTGGTCCTCGACCTCTGCGCGGCTCCGGGTGGCAAGACGCTGGCTCTGCTGCAGACTGGGGTTTGCGGTAAGTGGAGGTGGGTGTTCCTTGTCCCCGTGTGCTGTGCCCATTAACGTCTGACCGTTAATCACTTCAGGGTGTAAGAGTTGGGAATGGGGTCTGGTTTTGCAGGAGTGACATTCCCAGTGTACCTGTTTTGTCCTCACAGGGCATCTGGCAGCCAACGATGTCTCCATTTCCCGGACAAAGAGGCTGCACCAGATTCTCCATAGCTATGTTCCCAAGGAAATCAGGGAAACTGTGAGTGTCACATCCCACGACGGAAGGGACTGGGAGCAGCTGGAAGGTAGCACTTTCCATAAGGTAGGTGATTGGGAACTGGTGAAGATAAACCCATCTAGGTGACATTTCAGAGGAAGACAGCAGCTTATCCAACAGTGTAATTGTATAGTTTTCCACAATCTTAAAGGCAGAGAAAGAGAGGAGACTAAGCCACAAAGGGAGCAATATTTCCTCTTGCTCTACCCTTCCTCCAGGATCTGGTGTGTGTGGGTGTCCGGAGATGTACCTTTGGCCGTCTGTGTCTTAGCCCTTAAAAGATCCTGTTGTAATTCATCTTCTGGGAGGGGTTAAATGCAAAGATTGGATAATTCCTGCTCCTCAGCCAGTTCCAGCCGCAGGAGCTGGGTTAGTCGCTCCGGGAGGCGTTGCTGCAGGAGCTCTGGCTGCCCGTGGTTGCAGCCATAGGGGCTGCAGTAACGCCTGCCAGGAAAACGCACGGAGTAGGGACTTTATATGAGGCCACGTGTGAGGGTGTGATGTCACCCACCATTTCTGCGTCTGTTTGCACATTCCCGACACGCAAAACGAGCCAGAGGAGTGTGTGGCAAGGCTGGAGGAGTTGGGGAAGGGGCAGGTTGTCCTGTGAGACTGGCTGAGCTCGGGCTGGGCCCGGGCCTGATGCAGGACCACTACTGCTGCAGGTCCTGGTCGATGTGCCCTGCACGACGGACAGGCACTCTGTCACGGAGGAGGACAACAACATCTTCCACAAGAGGCGAACCAAGGAGCGTCAGATGTTGCCCATGCTGCAGCTGCAGCTGCTGATGTGAGTGAGCTCAGGGCCGGGTTTTGGTGCTGTTTGTGTCCCTCTGGGGGGTGTGGAAACCGTGGGTAGTTTTCTGGAGTGGCAGTAGTTGAACACATCGAGTCATAGCAGGTCTAAGAAGGTGCAGATGTTCTCAGTCAGATCAAACGGCTTTCCTCTCCCCAGCGGTAGCCACAGGAAGGAGGGAGGAGGGTGTGAGGAACGGGGTGGGTGTAGTACTGTCCTTTTGTGTGGTGATCCCCTGGCAGGCAGCCCTGGAACATTTCTGAGTGTCCACATCTCCCAGCACACGGGAGGACATGGGGGTGCTTCATCACCCCATTTCAGTGGGAAGGCTGGACGGGCTGACTGTGAGCTGGGGCAATAAGAAAACAGATCAGAGTCCCGTGGCAGTGCTTAAGCTGTGAGAGCCTCTTCCCTTGCACGTACTCTTACCCCATTCCCTTGGAGGCGCGTGCAGGATTCCTCCTTCCAGCTGCTCTCCAGTAGCACCTCTCCCACGTGAAGTGCTTTATCAGTCTAATTTGACACATTGCCCTGGTCTAAGCCCGTCCTCAGGCTGCAGTGACAGAGCGAGACTGCTGAGCCTGTGGAGTTCAAAGAGATTTGTCTCTCACCTCCTACGAGTTACGTGCTGGCTTCCCAGTTTCGGTGGGTGGGAATGCTGGTATCCCACACCATCCTCTTTTTTCCTGTGACGGTGCGTGTGTTCATCTTGCCTGCAGGGCTGGGATCCTCGCTACCAGGCCAGGAGGAAAGGTGGTGTATTCTACCTGCTCCCTCTCCCCTCTGCAGAACGAGCACGTGATCGAGAGAGCGGTAGAAATTGCAGAAACCCAGTTTGACATCAGTATTCACGTTGAGGACTTGAGCCACTTTCGGACACTCTTCCAGGACACGTTTTCCTTCTTCTCGGATTGTCGGCTGGGGGAGCTTGTTCTGCCTCACCTCACGGCCAACTTTGGGCCTATGTATTTCTGCAAATTAAGTCGGATGTAGAAGGGGTGACAGACTGTGTCTGCTGGTTATCAGGAAACACCCCGAATTTCCAGGGCAAGAAAACTGGTCTATATTTATTTTTGTTTTAAAATGTCCCAATGAAGTCTGCTTTTTTACTGCAGAGAGAGAGAATAAATGAGAAAGCTGCTGTGGACTCTCCTGAATATTTATCTGTTTGAGACTAAGGTGTTTAATCTGGGAAAGAGAGAAAGGTCTTTTCAGAGGGAGCAATTTATCCACCCATCTCAGGGTGGGTTAAATTACCCTGTGTGGATGCTGCTCTCTGCTTTGATCCTACTTGAGCAGGTTTGGGTGAACAAGCACCATCTGGGCATCTCAGCCTTTCTGTCCCAGGTCTCACCATCTGCATTACTGGGTTGTGTCTGTCTCTGCTTATCTCCCGCCTTCAGAAAAAGCACCCTGAGGTCCTGAAATAACAAGTTCCTAAGAATGCCCCTGCTGTGGGGTTGGAATTGTGCTTGGGATGCTTGAGGTCTGGTGGTAGAAAGAGCCTGGTGCTGTGGAAAGGCCAGTGACTCTTGCCATCCCTCACGGACAGGAAAGCCTGTGGTTGAGAAGGAAGGTGAGAACACTCCCAGTGTTTAATGCCCACTGGGAAGGTGTTTATATGAATGCAGTTATCGCCCAAAATCATGCAATCGCAGCCATCAGTGAAGGATTACTGGAGTCCATGGTAAGAGTTGCTTAACAGCTACATTTTTATTTTTGTGAGGAAGTTAGTGATGGGGAGTATAGACATGGCTGTATCCTGACTAGGCAGCCTGTAGTTACATCCATGTGAGGTTACTCCAGTGCCAGCAAGAAAATACCGTTGGGTTTTTGTAGTCCTTTTCTCTTGGCACTGCCATGCTTCTGCAAGCAGCAGCATAGGTGGAGGTGAGTGCGAGCCCCCATCCATGTCCATCCTTCCAGGAAGGTGCAGTTAATGGATTTATCATCATTTGAATCCTGCTTAAGACAGTCCTTCATGGCACCTTGGCTCCTTACAGGATCTGTGCTTATTGGCAAGGAGGAGGGTAAGGAGACGGCTTTTCCTTCCTCCCTCCTTCCCTCCTCGCCATGATCTTTGTGCTTCTAATGGCAATAGAGAAGTTGTGCAGCACTGTCCCTTTCGCCTCTGCCCCTGCCGGTGTGGGACTGGGGCGGCTATGCTGTGCTCTTCTCACGGCTGAGGGTCTCCACCTCCTTCATGAACCGGAGGCACAACTCCTCCTGCCACGGCAAGGCCACGCACTGCACAGCCACCGGCAGCCCCACGGCTCCCGCCACAGCCCGCAGTGGGGGCAGAAGCGGTGAGAGGGTACCGGGGGATCTCGGACCTCCAGCAGCTTTTGGAAACTTGGTTGAGGTGCACGGCTCATCCCAGAGAGCGGGGAGGTTGGAGGCTGAGCCCTGCCTTTCAAGCAGCATTGGCACGCTGGGACAGAGGGAAAGTTCTTGCTGTTCTCATGAAAGAAATGGTTGCCAAATCTTGGGTGGCTGAAGACCCCCTGCCCTGCAGACATCTCTGCTTTGAGCTGTCTTACAGCCAGATCCCTTTTCCTGCACCATGCTCATTCCTGATCCATGCTCTGCTGCCGGCCTGGGCCTGGTGAAGGGCTCACGGAGCAGGAGGGATGTGCAGCGCAGTGCCCTGGGCAGGTACTGTCGCAAGGACCCGCTCGAAGAAGCCTTGCTGCATGGCTCCTTCCTGGTTTCTGCCTTTCATCCAGCCTGGGGGGGGCTCCCCCAGTCCCTACCCAGCCCTTAGTGACATGTTTTTGGGGGCTTGGGAGAAAAGGGATTTGCAAGAGATGTATAGAGAAGGGGGGGATGGGGGGTGGGGTGTTTGCCCTGTGCCTGCATTGGTGGAGACACTTAGGAGCCCCCAATTTCAGTGAAATGAGAACATCCATCAGCAGTCTTTGCTCCACCGCTTGCCAGGTCACATACCTGTTTCAGCATCTGGTCCCAGGGGTCATCACAGCATCCTCGGTAAAGCTTCAGCTCTTCCTCATCCGCTTCTGTCACCGTGCTGACGGGTACAACCCCAGCAGGGAAGTTCAAGACGTTGTACAGCATCGTGGAGGAGATGGCGGCTGAGGGAAGCAGGAGAGAGAATGCAGGTAGTCACAGGCTCCTGCCTCCCTTCAGACTTACACACTACAGAACCAGCTGCTGCTGGGAGGAGAGATTGCACAGGGCTGGTCATCTGCATGTCCCAGTTCTACTGCAAGAAACAACTGCCATCAGATCGCTTCATCCACGTGCCTGTCTCCATCTGCTCAGGTAGCTCTATGGTTTTTCCATAAAAAACCATCGTTTTTCCTTCCTAATGGCCATAAAATGCTTAGTTGGGCGGTGAAGCTCGGTGGTAGTGGATGCCTTCTGTCCAGTCGGAGCTACTGTGGTCTCTGCCCTCCCGGAAGGTCCCAGGCTCACTTACTGAGGAGTTTTCCAGCATATCCCGGGGTGAAAGCAGGCCCCAGGACAGGGCACAGCACAACATCCAGCTGGAGTTCCCTCCACCGGGCGATGAACTCGGTGCAGTACGCCTTGGGGAGGAGAGGGAAGGTGACATGGAGGCCACATCCACACCTGGAGCATCTCGGCTTCTCCAGGGTGCACAGCAGGCTCTGGCATGGCCAAGGAGGCAGCAACAGGCAGCTGTGCTCGAGGGAAGAGGCAGGGGAGCATGGAAGTGTCTGCCTTCATAGCATGTGGCCAGGAATTGGGAAGGTCGCTCCTTAGCCATCCCCACTCCCAGAACAGCCTTTGTTCTCCTGGGACTGCAGGCATTTGGGCATGAGCACTGTGGACCACCAATAAAAGTCCTGGCTGTGTTGACCCAAAAGCCCTTCCACCCCATTCCTTTTTTTTTTGGTGCATTTCCCTCCATCTGGTCTCCTCCCCAACACCCCCCTGCACACCCCCTTTCCTAACTGATGACCCTCTGAACTGGCACTTGCCATAAAGCCTCAGCTTGTAGCATGATGCCAGAGAGAAAGGTCCTCAAAACATACCTCTATTTCATGGTGATGATTCCACATCTCCTTCACTGACCTGCAGGGGGACATCACAGCAACATTTAATCCTCCAGGTTGATAAGGGCCTGTGATTTTAGACAAATTGTGAAAGATCTATCAAGTAATTGCTAAAGTTTCCTTCAGCAGTAGGCCAAGCAATTAAGTAATGAATCTCTGGAAGTGGTAGAGGGAAGGTTTCTCTCATGAGCCTGGATTTAGTAATCTGCCACAGGCTTCCTGTACAACCTTATCCATCCAGGTCCCCCAATCCTTTCAGGAGAACACCAGGGCCAGTGCAACACTGGGGAGATGTGTTCCTGAAGGCTGAAGCCATGTCCAGGATGGAGTGACAGTCTCTGCAGAGAGCAGGTCTGAGCCTGTCATGAATCCAGTCATTGTGCGTGTGTCCCTACCCCCGTAGACACTCAGACATACCGTTCATTTTCCTGGACATCTCTGGGGGCAATGCCATCTTACCTCAATCCCCCCAGGGCGCTCAGATAGTCAGCCAGGCGGGGAAACTGGAAAGGCAAGAGGTTCCTCTTAGGGACATGACATGAGAGTGCAGTAACTTTTCCTGGGAAAGCCCTGGTCCTGGCCTGCCCCTGTCCCTAGGGATGCGGCACCCAGGGTGAGTGATGATTATTAAAAATACCCCTCATAGTTCTTAATTTACTTTGCTTCTAACTTCTGGTTGTTGGCTCCCAATTTGTTTCTTACAGCTCAACATTTCCTGCTCAGAGAGGAATGCACTGTCTTGAATCAAGTTGCTTTCCACTATTTTTGATAAATCAATTGGTTTTTAGCTTGGTTTTTCACAGAAACAAGACCTCTACAAGCAGTTTGATTGCCTCCCACTCACCGCTACCTTGTTGATCCCATCAGCTGGGAACAAGCCAACTGGACAGAGAGGCAGAGCAAATGGAGGATGGAGAAGCCCTACAAAAGGATGCTCAGCAGGTGAAAGGGCTACAGTGAGGGCCAGACCTTACTAATCACCAGGAGTCCCCATGAAGGTGCAGTCTCTGGGAGGCCTCCAACACAGGGACACAGCTTCAACCTCGAGTCCCTCTGCTGCAGTAATCCCAGTGCCTGAATCTGAGGAAACTGGGACTGCCAGGTCTAGCATTTGAAAAAAACACTTGCTGTGGGCTCTGCATTAATCTTTTACAGCTCTTGGCTGGTCTTTCTCTCATTTCCCTTTGCACTGGATAAATCTCAGCAGGGGTCTAGAAAAGACCTTCCAAAGCGATAGCGCGTGCCTTGGCCTGAAATCCCACTGTTTCTAGTTACAAGTGTCTCTCAGTACCATCACGTTTTCAAGCACCTCAAGGCCTTGCTGACACTGCTCTGCTTTGAGCCTGAGGCCAGGGACTCACCAGAGGTTTAAGAATCAGAGCCAGCAGCTTCTTTCCCAACCTCGGGATCTTGCAGCAATTCACCTGTGATTTCAGGCTGGGATCTACAATACCTCCTGTGCTGAGAGAAGGCAAGAGGAGGGGATCATGCCAGAGAAGCTGTTTGCCTTTTCTCAGAAACCCGAGTATCTCCTGTTTGGGGTGGGAGAGATGGGCTTGTTTTGCCTGTGCATTGTGCTCACGGGCGTGAGGCTGGAGATGTTCTACAGCACTCCTGCCCGAGGGCTCCTACTTACAACAGGTCCAACCAAGCACCGCCTCCATCAGCAAAAAACGCCTTCAAAAACAGTTCAGTCATGACGTAGTGGATCCGAGGTGGAGAAAAAGGCACCAGCTGCACCAAAACACAAGATTACGTGGCAGCCTGGGAATGTGAATAATTCCCAAGGCCCTGCTGTGGATATACTTCAGATGCCAAGCAGTACCTCCCTTGGCTCCACACACCAACAGAGGCCCTGGCTCAACCCTTTACCAGCCCAGGCATCTCCCTGTGGGGTTATTCCTTCCTGATGGCTGTTTGTCTCAGCTCTGAGATCTCTCCAGAGCTGGTTCCTCCTCCATCCTGCTCCAGGCAGTTACTGAGCCAGAAACTGCTCCAGGTTCCTGCCTGTCCCAGCAGAATTGACCTTGCAGGTACAAGTTTGCTAATTGCTGTAGCTGTTTCCCCATGAGATACGCTGCTACCCCGAGTAGACGTGCATGTCTGCACTGCGTTATGTGGCTGTAGTAACTCAATATCATACCTCTGGTAGGTCATTTATCCCACAGCCGGGCTTGGGAGCTACATCTGGTGTCTGAAGGGTGATTTCAGCAGAGAGGAGCAAAGCTGGGGAGAATCGGGGGGTGGCTGTGCTCACCTGGTGCCCGGCTGCCTGCAGAGCCCCCCCGGTTTCCCGCACCACCCGCCGCATGCAAGGGGGCAGGGGGAAGTAGCCGTCTGTGTCGTAGTACCCGACCCGCAGGGGAGCCGAGCTGGAGTACACCTGCAGCAAAGAGCCACCCGTTAGGCATATCCAACCCTGCCGTGCTGGAGCCCACTGCAGAAGGGGATGAAAGCTCCAGGTGTTAGGGAGTAACTAATTCTCTGTTTTGCTGCTTGTACTTTCCACAAATTACCCTTTCCCTCACCTTTTTCTACAGCCTCCCCTTCATCCTTCCCTGCAGATAGAGCACAGCCCTCAAACCCAGTAGATTCAACCATTGCCGAGAAGGATGGAGGTGGAAAACCCCCACTGCAATTCACCTGTGGACATTTCCTCTCCCTCTGCAAGAGATTTGCTGCGGGAGTTTCTGATCATGTCTCATCTGCCCCTCAAAGTCTCCAGCATTTTGCTCCTGGTGTTGCCCGCCTCTCCACTCTTTCTGGGGTCTCTCAATCTGACAAGCAACATGCCAACTGAGAAGGCAGAAAGGGTAACTACTTATTAACCTATTCTTTTCTAATAAATACGAATTTTGCCCTCAGAGACCTAATAAGTTACTAGAAACCACTACTGTAAACATAACTGTATCCTTAAAGAATGCATAGGTTGAGCGTGCAGCACCCTCAGAAGAAGTGGGGCTTGCTGACATGGCTCACCTCCTCATCGAAGGGGATGG
>NW_010236948.1:0-34450 GCF_000690775.1 Eurypyga helias
GATCCAGCCTATTCAGATCCCTAGATAACACTGGTGTTCTTTAATTCCACATTAATTCTTCCCTGTACTTGAAATAAGTCTATGCCTTTTCCCCAGTGATCTGTACAGTTAAATAACCTGTATTTTAAGCTCCATCTGTGTGATGACTTCAGCCTTGTTCTGCCCCTTCTCCATAGCTTTCTGCCAATTACAAGTCCTCTCTATTTTGTTCCCTATTGCTCTCGTGCTTGTACCTCATTCATTCATATGCATTGTTTCCAAATAGAGTTAAATTTCTATTTGAGACCTCTCCTGTCTTTTTCTTTTGAGTTTTTCTGCTGTAGCTGGATTGTGTTCCCTCAGGGAGAGGCAGGATCATCTAGCAAACCAGTTAATACTTACACTTCTGTTAACAGTGGTGTAGTGGCTGGGCACAGCTAAGGGTCAAGATCTCAAGTGTGAGACAGACAAATCTCATGAAAAATAACAGCTGAAAAATTCTAGCATGGTATATTCATTTGCAGCTGTCAAAAAAAGTGTAACTCCTGGTTTTGCGATATTTAGCAATAAACAGAGCAATATTTACCTAGATGTCAGATGAAGCTATCAGAGTTGGTTAAACAAATGCCAGTTTTTGGCTATCTGTGTGGATGGTACATGTATGTGGTGGGTTGACCATGACCAGCCACTCGCTTGCTTCCACCTTCAGTACAGTGGGAGACGGAGTTGGAATAGCAAAAGCAAGGAAAAAGCTTGTGGGTTGTGATGAAGACAGTTTAATGAAGGAAAAAAGTAAAAAAACCCAAAAAAACAACCAAGTGATGCAAAGGGCAGACATTCACCACCTCCCCCAAGCAGCCTGATGCTCAGTCAGTCTGAGCAAAGACTGCCTTGGAAGGACTGCTCCCGAGTTTGTATTGCTGAGCATGATGTTGTATGGCATGGAACATCCCTTTGGTTAGTTTGTCACAGCTCTCCCCTCCAACCTCTTGCCCACCCTCGGCGTACTCCGTGTGGGGGCAGACTGAGAAACAGGCGGCCTTCATGCTGCACAAGCACTGTTCAGCAACAGCTAAACCACTGCTGCGTTAGCAGCATTTAGTCACACATTTAAAACACAACAGCATATGGGCTGCAAGGAAAGCCATTTCGGTCCCAGCCAGATCCAGTACAATCTACTCAGCATCTAACCAGCTATGATGGAGGTACTGATCCTGTGTTCTGACAGGCTTCTCTGTCACCTGCATTGCATCAGTATGGCCATGCAACTTCTGGAGGCACCTGTGGTCCAGAAAGGAGTGCAGCTGCTTTGCGTTGGCAAATGCTGAGCATATGGCACCTGATATTCATCTCGGCAGTGTGCTCCTGGAAGCTAAGTGTCTGGACTGGCATTACGTTAAATTCCAGATTGAGTATTGACCAAAACATAATAAAACTACCTTTTCGTATATGAGCACATCTTAATTAGTTTCTGGATTTTGGTCTGATAGTTTTTGACTGAGAGTTGAGCCTTTCCCCTGAGCCTCCCATTAGTAGTCATGAGCAATAACTGCTCTTTTTCTTTAAGAAAGTGCTGAGTTGGGTTTAAACTAACTGGATTCTTCCAGGATTGCAGAACTAAGCAAAATGTTTTAATGCTTCAGTATTGTCTGTGCTCCATGACTTCTAGTGTAGTAGGAAGAAACATCGATACCACCATCCGTGTTTTGGTTTCTTGTCCTACCACTGTCTTTCCACACATAAATTAGTAAATAGGTTTTGATAGGGTCAGACCCTTTTGCCACTATACTCACCAGCTGCGATTTAACTTCAGTGACAGGATTTTCATCCATGAATTCCACAGGCTTGAGCGTTGCCTTCGTGGTGTCCTCTCGGTTGGATGGGAGTAGGCTTGTTAGAGATGTAATAAGGCTGTGCTGCATTTACAGCTGACTGAATCCACCTGGGCCCTGCAGAGGGGTCTGCAGGCTACCATGAGCCACAGCGCTGCTTACATAAGGTTGGGAGTGCTCTAATTCTGTCTTCCCCCTTCCACATTGTGTTGTCATCAGTGGCTTATAGCAGAGAGCACCTGCTTGCTGACTCAGCTCCTGAGGTCAAGGTTTCATGCAGGCTGGATCACAGAAATCTGTAGCTGAGTTGATCCCAAACTGGGTTGTTGCCGCTCTGTGAGGGACAATAAATTTGAAAAGAACTTAAAGATTATGACAGTTAGAGTATTTAAATAAGTCCATCTCTATACCGAAAGTTTATTGTCATTGATAGGTACTTTGCAAACTAGATTCTGGTGGTTTTTGGCACTTTGGACGAACTGGAAGAATAGGGACAAACCATATGTTTGACAGTACATGATGAGCTGAGCACTCCCTGTTTACTTAAATTGTACTGATATTTGACTCTTTCAAGCTGTGGTGGAATAGGGTTGATTTATGATGCAACTAGACAAACATGCAAATTGAAGAAAAAAAAATAGAAAATGACAGCAGGTTTTGCATTGTTTCCATGCAATTAATAATAGTAATAAATGGCAGGGTTTTAAACTTTGCAACTGTTCAGTGAGGTTTATCATTTGTTGTGGCATGCAGACCTGAAAGAATCACTTATTTTTCAGAGGATTTGTTATTCAGATACTAATTTTGTGTTTTCCCTGTGAGTGTGTTTGTTTATGGGTGTCAATAAGTAGCTCCTTTCTAGTAAAAGCATGCCAGTTTCTCATGTGATTTTATTGACATTATATGCTTAATGAGTTAATGTCATCTTTAACTAAAAACTCAACTTTTAGTTCTGTGTGTTGACTTGAGTGGCATTCTGTTTGTTCACTAACAGATAGCAGACTTGTTTTCATCTGGGCAGAGTATATATGACAATAGATAGATTGCTTAATCTGTGTATCTAAAATTTATGTTTTCCTGAGAGCATAGGCACCATATTAGCTATTTCTGATAGAGTCTGATAAATCTAATAATAAATGTGATTTGTCTAACCTGATAAATGAGGAACTGTGGCCATCAAACGCTGTGTCACTTATGTCAGTGCGTTTTTTTTTTTTTTCCCCTTTGGTACACAGGGAATGTTTAGAGTTGTTTCTTTTTTTTTCTTTTAAATAACAAATTTCTCAGTACATTTACAAGTACAGGATCCATACCCCGCAGACAGCTTCTTGAGTTGGCACCATCTGTATGTTTTTGTGTATTCAAAAATATTGGCCTTTAAGATAGGTTCAGTATTTTGCAGTGTTTGGCTTGTTTCATGATCTGAGCTGATGCATCTAAAAGCGTTTTTTTCTCTGATATAAGGAAAGATGATTGCACAGCTGGGTTTTATTGCAGATTTCCCTGAAATAAGGTGATCATTTATTGTTATTATAATTCCCTGAAATAACCTTATTACCTTGACTTGCTATGATGTAGGGATATCAGTGTAAATAATTCCTTTAACAACAAAAAAAATCTGTCAAACTGTTACTTCACTTTTACACTGAAATGAAGACAGACCCAAGTCATACTTGTGAGTCTGACACACCTGCCTGGAAAGTCAAAATCTAGCTCACTTGCTTGTTACTGTTAAAATTGACAGTATCTTTTCTGGTTTTCTGTTTTCTCCGTTCTAAACACAGTATAATAGTAGCGATATTATTCTGAAAACTCTCCTTGTTACTGCTAGAAAGGTAAAATAGAAAGTCACTTCCTGCATGTTGAGTAAAAGGGAGCTGGGTGACTCTCAGAATCACCTAGTACTTGGCTGGTAATAGAGGACCAAATTGTATTTTAGGGAGAATAAAAGTGAAAAAAAGTTTATCATAGTCTCATCTTTCCCTTAAGCTAGTTCAGATGTGGTGTTAATGCATAAATGAATTTGTGTTTTAATTTTAATCTGTGCTAGATCTCAGTCCTGCCCTTGAGGTGAAAGTGAAATAACTGCACTTTCAGAGGTTTTTTTTAATCTAAACTGGACTGGTTTTCTGTTCATACTGAGTCAGCAGGGTCGTCAATAGTTGAGCCTTCAAAGTTTTCTGGAATCTAACCTAAATTGATTTGCTGTGCCTTACCCTTAAAGGCCTTCAGAAGCATTTCTGCAGTAAGAGTCCTCTGCCAAGCAGTCGTCTTTGAGCTGGACTGTACAGCCCAGTTGCTGATTCAAGGGTCCAGTCCCGAGTCCCAAATGCCTGTCTTTTGCTCTTTGGTAATATGAAAGATAGGACCAAAAAAAGCCTAAGAGTTGGCTTTGCAAAGAGTTACACAGGTTTTCTTTGAAAGAGCAACACTCAGGATGTTTACTGTCTATTTCTTCTCCCTTGGGCTCTGAGGGCCATTAGAAAGGTGGAAAGGCTTGCAGGTAGCTCAGGGTTTATAATCAATGAACTAGGCTTGAGAAATTCCTCACGCTTCGATACAGGGTGTGATGTGTTCAGCTGCTCGCTTGCCAGAGTTTAGGCTGTTTCTCTGTTCTTTCCTATGAAATATTTTAAGATTATGCTTTTGTTATGCCTCTATTTTAGTGGTGATCACTTCCTTCTTTTTAAACAACTGAAATATTTTCTTCCTGTATATTTCTGCATCAGGTGGTGTGATTTCATACACTTAGTTATCAAATTCCATTGAAACACTACAAAAATAGTTACTTTTTCATGAAATATAGTTAACTTAAACTCCTTTTTGAATTGTAGAAGAAAATTCCTAGCCTGTAGGTTAATCAGTATTGCCATTCACACAGATATGATACACATTTTAATAAAAATGTTATATAGAAATGTTACTGACCTAAAAAGTAAGTCATTCAGTAATATTATTCAGATGCCAATGAGCATGTTGCTTTTTCTGTGTTTCAAATTATAGAGAAGTTAGCACCTTTGATTATTTCAAAGTTACACTTTTGCTACTTTTTTGCTTAGGCATTGTTTTTGTATGTTGCCTGGTATCTTTCGTCTTGAGAGTGAATGTTTAAAGATGATGATCACTTTGCTTCATGGAGAATGTTTAGAGGTGTTTCTGAAGTATGTATGTATTGGATCATTCTTCAGTTGGCAATTTAAAGTGAGAGGTCCGGCCTCCATGGGGTTGAACAATTACTCCTTTTTGTAGGGGGAGGAAAGGTTCTTGTATTAAGTTTTCATATAGTCCAAGTATTGGGGTAGATCTTTCTTTCACTTCTCTGTTTCTTGTCATGCCAATATTTATAGCAACTGATTTTATGCCCTTTACTCTGGTCAGTTGTATCATTGAATAGGAGAATGGTTTGGGTTGGAAGGGACCTTAAAGATCACCCAGTCCCCCCCCCCCTGCCATGGGCAGGGACACCTTCCACTAGACCAGGTTGCTCAAAGCCTCATCCAGCCTGGCCTTGAACACTTCCAGGGATGGGGCATCCACAGCTGCTCTGGGCAACCTGTTCCAGTGCCTCACCACCCTCTCCAGGAAGAACTTCTTCCTGATATCTAAACTAAACCTCCCCACTTTGAATTTAAACCCATTCCCCCTTGTCCTGTCACTACAAGCCCTTGTAAAAAGCCACCCCAGCTTCCTTGTAGCCCCTTCAGGTACTGGAAGGTGCTATAAGGTCTCCCTGGAGCCTTCTCTTCTCCAGGCTGAACAAGCCCAACTCTCTCAGCCTGTCCCCATAGGGGAGGTGCTCCAGCCCTCTGAGCATCCTCTGGAGTTTCTTTGACAGGTCCATGTCCTTCTTACGTTGGGAGCCCCAGAGCTGGAGGCAGCACTCCAGGTGTTGTCTACTCTACTCTTGAGAGCATTGTAGAAGGGTAGAATCACTTCCCTCAGCCTGCTGGCCACACTTCTCTGCATACAGCCCAGGATACGGTTGGCTTTCTGGGCTGCCAGCACACACTGCTGGCTCATGTCCAGCTTTTCAATCACCAGAACCCTGAGTCCATCTTAGGGCTGCTCTCTGTCCACTCTCCACCCAGCCTGTACTTGTGCTTGGGATTGCCCCGACCCAGGTGCAGGACCTTGCACTTGGCCTTGTTGAACTCCATGAGGTTGGCAGTGGCCCACCTCTCCAGCCTGTCCAGGCCCCTCTGGATGGCATCCCTTCCCTCCAGCGTGTCGACCGCGCCACACAGCTTGGTGTCATTGGTATGTTATGAGAATTTTAGCAGGGAAAAAAAGGTGGTCAGGACATAAGGTACTGGTGGTTTTTTTTTTTTTTAATTTTATAAATCGTCTATTGAATGAGAGAGGACTTTTGGGGTAGGTGCATTACTGAGCAGAAATACTGTATGAATCGTTATCTTTGGTTTTCTCAGAGGAAATGTAAACAGGATGCTGTAAACTTCTGGTTGTGTTGTTACGTCCTATGTTGTTACGTAGTTGTGTTGTTACATTACAATGTATATGACTTAAAGGGAAACATCAGCCCTTGTGTGTCTAGATAAAATCATTGTTCCCTTTTTTTGTGTCCTTTTGCATTCTATTGTTGATGCGCTTTGTTGAATTGTGGCAGTGTTTGAAACTGAATTCTATGTTTGGTTTTGGTTTTTTTTTTTTTTCTTTTTAGTGTCCTTAATCTGCAGCACGAGTTAACTGATTGTCGTTTTATTAATACTGCTGTGAATAATCCCACCAGTTTTAACTCCTCCTGCCAATTGCTTTTCTTAACTTTTTTTTTTTTAAATAAGCATAATTCCTTAGTAATACAGTATCTTCTCAAGTGTCAAATGTGTTTAACTTACTTGGATAGAAATTTAAGATCGTAAGGACAATATTAATAGAACTGTTTCAGCCATTTGAGCAAGAGGATGTAGAAGCTTTCAACTTTTATATCAAAAATTGTGTGACTCTGGGAGTTGAAAAGAAGGCAAAGTGTATGGGCCTAGGCTGGGTCTATAAAAAAAAAAAATCTTTCTGCATTGCATGCATGTGTACAGAGTTTGACATGCAGTTTGTTGCATCTCTTAGCTATTTGAAACACTGTTGTTGGTTTTACAGCTGTAAAGCTGACTAATAAAGGTGTTGCATTGCCAGAAGTAGAAGAAAGAAAAGATATTTGAATTTTTCTCATAGAAGAAAAGAGAGAGAGAGAAAGGAGTAGGGGAGGGCAGAAAACCTGTGTACTCAGAACTGCTGAGTAAGTCATGCTAAGAGTTTTTTTTTTTTTAGAAACACATGATGTAATATTATTAAAAGTAACCCCTTACAGTATCTTATTCATACCTAGTGTGTTTGACTACATTTTATTTCATTGCAAACTGGATGGAGCACTGGATGTTTATGAAGCACAGAAAGAATTTATTTCAGTATACTAGGAAAAGGTGATTATTTATCTCCTTAGTGACTGGCAGTTAGGGGGATGGATATATTCCTTTGATCCAGCGTCAATGGAAGCAGTAATGGTTTTGCCCTGAGATCTTCAATATCCAGTGAAGTTAGAATCTTGTATGCAAGTCAAAATCTTCCAGGAGTTTGAATAGTTTACTGTAAAAGCCTCCATTCTTTGAAGCAGAGATTATGTCAGTGAAATGTGACTTCGTACCAATGTTTTGATACTTGTTTTGTAGATGATGTTCTGACACCAAATACAGAGAACAGTAATTTTCCCTACCAAGTACCTAACTTCCGTAAGTGTGAGATCTGTTTGCTGTCTTTCCCAAAAGAGACCCAGTTCCAGCGCCACATGAGGGATCATGAGCAAAATGACAAGGTATGAATTTTAATAGATATAAACTTAGACAATACCATTGGGTATTGATATTTTCGTATACTGACAAGTAAAGCTAACACAGGAAATATATATTTATATATATTTTTATATATATAGATATATATTTTTTTATCCCATCACTAATAATTACTACTTGGTGACCTCAGAGATTTAGGAAGTTTCTTCTTTCATGGTTCCTCATGTTTTGTTTGAGACAAGACCTTACTTTGATGCCATTTAATTAGATTGATGTTTTCAGTTTAGTAACTTTCAATTTTAGAGATTTTCTTTGATTTGTAAAACATTCAGGTAGATGAGAAAATATATGGGTTTCTTTTAATCCAATTTGCAAACTGATTCTACACTTCAGCAGTAGAAAGAAAATGACACTCATATTGATTAACTGGACCCTGCTAGTGTCTTAGAGCTGTTTTCAGTGATATCAAGCAACGTAGAGCTGTTTTCAGTGGTATCAAGCAACGTAATCTAGTATGTATGTATTAGTAGATTAACGTCGTCGCTGTAGCTCTTTACAAACCAAATTTGGGAAAGAATGAGAAAAATACAGATATGTGATTGACTGGACTGACTTTTTAAATGAAGCTTTTGCTACAGGTTTCATCTGTAATCTGGAGCATTTTATTAATATTCCTTGCTTTCTTTTTCACAAAGCTGAAACTACTTTACATGTGATGGAAAAATAATTTTAATACTGTTTGAGGTAGCTGTAGGTACAGATTAATCTTTACAAAACGTATGACTGAGGTGATAATTCATGTATACAAAGAACTACTTACACAAGTTTCAACGTTGTAAAGTTGATACCGAAAAATGGAAGTTGGTACTGTTAAAACCATGCTGTTGCACACTTGTGTGAAGTAAAGGTGCTCTTAAAGAAAGCAAATTGATTATGCAGATACCAACTGAAGAGCAGTCAATCCTAGTATAAACTTAACTCTTTGGTTTGATCATTAATTTTGCTTTAAGGAGAGTTCACAATCTCAGTTACAGTAGGAAAATTTATTTCTGTCTCTTGCTCATTCTTCTCTCCTGCTAATTTCACTCTCCTCAGACAGTGCCTGCTTTCTTTAGTTCCCCTGTCTTCTTTCCCCCATATGCTTTTGAAATGCTATATTTGCATTTTCTGTAGTGAGAGGCAAAGAGAAAAGAATTAAGACTGGTATTATTAGGATCATTATCATATGTAGGTATTTCAATTGCTCTTTTTTTATTTCAAACATTTTGATGTGTATGGTTACATGTGTCAGGGTATATGTAACTTATGGGAAGATTGAATTTTGATTTTATTTCTGTGGTTTTAACAGCCTCACCGATGTGACCAGTGTCCGATGTCATTTAATGTTGAATTCAACTTGACACTTCATAAATGTACTCACAATGGTGAAGATCCTACGTGTCCTGTGTGCAACAAGAAGTTCTCCAGAGTAGCCAGTCTGAAGGCTCATATAATGCTACATGAGAAAGAAGAGGTAATTCATTAAACCTCATAATTTAAATTTTGAAAAGACATGTTGTAAGGGTTGTACTTAATCCCTTACCTATATGCTTGACGTTGGAGGATTGAATAAATGGTCTCGTTCAGAACAAGTATCAGACTTTTGGTGGGGAGTCTGTTTTAATGATAGTTGCAGAAATCAGTACACTGGATATAAGGAAGTGTTCCATCCTGTCTCTACTAATTGAATAGTTATTTTCAAATACTTTTAATTTATGTGACTTCATGTGCATTGATAGGCCCACATGTAATAGTCTTTGTGATAATTTTTGATGGCAGTTGTCATGGTGAGTCACTCACCATCTATTTCTTGCATCATGAAGCTGTTCCCTTATCTAGAACTCCCACCCCTTTTTTTGAGTGGCTATTTTGCGTGAGAGAACTTCTTGTTCCTTTCGCTCTCACAATTTCATTTACCATTTTTATAAGGCATCGGTTAAATTCTTAGCAAAGAGTTAATGTATAGTACTATTTTGAACACAGTCATTACTGCATTATTGTAGTTGCCGAGTTGATTGCACTGCCCAAAATACTGAATTTTCAATCATGTAATTGCTGCTTCCTCCTGTGAAGGCTTTTTAAAAATTGTGCTTTGTGTTGGAGAATTGCAGCTGAGTCAAGTATGCGCTTTTATCACCTCACTTCTAATCATAACTGCAGTCAGCTTACAGCAGTTTTGACCTGTAGGTTTAGGATGATAGGCCTAGTTGCATTTTTCCCTAAACCAGGCAGAGAATGTCATCTGTAGAAAATGCATTCCCTCTTTAATCTTGTTATCACTTCACATTTTATCATGTACACAACTGAGTTAAAACGAGAGGGCTTGAGTACAGTTTTGCTGCATGTTAATGTATCTATAATGACACATAGCTTAATGGGCATTTATTAAGGAAACTTGATTTATGAATTGCTGAAAGCATCAGAATAAGGAAGCTGAGCATCAAGAAAGATGCCTAAGAGTGATATTTAGTATTCATTTCTATCACTAAGTGATTTTTTCATCCACTTCAGTAACTCTGATTTTGATACTTGGTGCAGATGTCAGAAGAATAGGTTGTGTGATGCCTTCCAATTTAAAAATCCGATCTGCAGCTTGAAAATTACATTTATAAAAATATGAACACCTTTCAGTTCCTAATGAATGTATTCTTATAATGAGCTATAATTCTGTGATCAGAGATGAATGTAACAATTAATTCAAGGAGACTTGCAAGAATGACTTTCCCAGCAGTTGTGCACAGTGCCTGTAGGAGAGCTGGAATTTGAATTTGAAGCAGAGGGTCTTGACAAGGGCAGTAGCTGTTAAATACAAACTGAAAATTTTTCATCTGTGGCACTAAGACTGCTAATATGTCTTCTTTCTACATGAGAATGAGGTTTTCTTGGGCTTTAGGAAAGCCTTAATATGTTGAAAAAGCTAAAAATGATATCTGGTGGATATAAAGTGAAGATTGCGTTATTAAAAAATCCTGGGGATTTGTACTTGTTTTTTAAATAATCCTCACTATATTTGGTTTGTCTTGTTTTATAATCTGGGGGCAATGTCTTTGAAAAAGTGTCAATTAAAATCTTTTACAGTTATTGTAACTAAACAGGTGAAGATGGTGAGTGCCGAAGAGTTGCTTCAGATATCGCATCTGATAAGATAAAAATAGTTAATAGAGGTGGAATCGGATGAGTACAGCTTTATAAAATTAATTGAGTTAGGGAATTTTAAATATTATCTAGCGATATACAAACAGCCACTTTTGTTTAATGTTAAAAGGTGGGTTTAACCATAGTGAGGTTAATGATGTGCCATAATTTGTTCTGTGTGTGTGGTGGGGGATCTTTTGTTTGCTTGCAAAAATGCAAGTCTGGTAGAACCTATTCCAGAGAGAAGCTTTTGGGCTTGATATATTGCTGGGGTTTTGTACAATTTTTCTATTTTGTACAGCTTTCCTAAAGCAAATTCTACAGTAATGAATAGAAATACACAGAGTTTCGTTGTCTCAGATACTTGTGAGGCTGTTCTTTTGTTTGTGGAAGTTGCTTAATATAATATATGTAATAGCAACTTAATGTCATAGATAACGTGTCTGAAAAATGCTGAGAAACGATTGACCAAACTCTCAATTTTGGGGACCGTGAGCTTGATATAGTATGTATATTGTAAGCTTCTCCTCAGGAGATTTTTCCCTACTTGTACAAAATGTTCTTCAGAACCCATATTTGCTGTATAAGAACGTATTTTTCAGTAAGAAGCATTCAGAATTGAATGTAGGTCCTGGAAAAGAAAGCATTATTTATTAATTTATTTATTGTCACACACTGGAACTTCAGTCCAGAAATAATGATCTCTAGGTTAGATTACTACCTCCAAAATTACTTCCTTCATTTCATTATGGGATTTCAGATATTTAAGTTCTCCTGTGGAAATGTTGTCTGGTTATATTGCAGAATTTTGGGGTTTTTTTTCAGACTTAGTGAGCAAATATATTGTCAAAGCATTGTAAAAATAGCACCACATATCTTACTTTCTCTTGATGAAAACATTCATGTCAATATCTTTGTTTAAATGAACACTTTTTTTTTCCCCTTGTTGATCATTCAAGGAGCCAAAAAAAAAAATGGCGATTAAAAAAAACCATTTCCATTTGCAGTGGTAATTACAGTTACTGAAAAAGGAACCAGGACTGAAACTGAAGTTCCTTACTCACACCAGTAAGGAATGTGTAACAGATATATTGCCAAAGAGATGATGAATGTTTTTGGATATTTATTCTTAACTCTGATTAGATTTTGTAAAATAAAGATACGCTGAGAAATAAAACTAATGGTTTTGAAAAGCAAAAGGAAGTCAAATAAATGCAGAGTTTTCATTGAAACAATATTTAACTTTGATTCCTCCTCTGAATTTCAGTGAAAGGGCAGTGCTTTTGCGTTAAACTGTACAATTTCCATTCTAAATGACATGGGATACTAATACAACTGGAAAGTGGTATGTTTAACACTGCTGTAAAATTAATGGGTTGAAGTGGTATCTGTCAAAACCATTATACGTCCCAATTTCTTTGTCATCTTTTCTGTGAAGACAGCTGAAGAATAGTCAGTAGTAACTGTGGTGGGATTACTGTTAAAAAGTCAATGACAATCTCTATCATTTTAACCAGTGAAAGTGTAAAAATCCTGAATTAAAAAACTTAAGGTGTTTTTGGTTAGAAAGTAGTATTTTTTACAAATGCTTACGTAGACTATAGCACGGTGACACTGAGGTGAGTTTCTGTGTGTAGCTTGAAATAGCCTACCAAGGGAGTAGTGGTGTGATGATGGTACTGAACTGCTTGTTCCTGCTACCGTATCAGGATTTTTCAAAGTTCAGTTTCAGTGGGGTTTCTTAAAATGTAAATATTACAATAACCTTGCAGTGATTATTGTTCATGATTTTTGTTATGGGGCTTATAAACTTTTTTTGCTGGTAGACTTTTGTTGCTGCTTGCTTCCAGCTGCCGATGTCGGTTGAAGGATACATTCAGCTATTTGAGCAAAGCTCGTGCCTGTGTATCGCTGTTTGGGAATCTTTTGAAAAATCAGTCTCTATTATCTCTTTCAGAATCTTATCTGTTCAGAGTGTGGAGATGAATTTACTTTACAGAGTCAGCTGTCCATACACATGGAAGAACATCGTCAAGAATTGGCAGGCAGTAGGATCCACAGCTGCAAGTCTTGCAAAAAGGAATTTGAAACTTCCTCACAGCTAAAGGAGCATATGAAAACTCACTATAAAATAAGGTGACGATCATGGGATTGTAACAAAATGAGCAGATGTTGCTTTTGTGGTGATAGCTGGAGAAAGAAAGGGTAGCGTTTTCAGTCAGCAAAGTATGCAGATCCCTTATTTTCTTGGGTATGCTGTTATGAAATGGAATTTATTTTCCAAAACCATGCTAAAGTAGATGGTTATTTTTGGCGGTTTTCTGTTTTCGCGTTTAAGCACTTGTACTAAGCATAGTTCCATCTGCTGGCTATTTGTAGCACAGGTTAAGTTCTTCTGGTGCAGAATGCTTTTTCAAATTTGTTTGTGTGATTTTAATGGCTAATAGCAGTATATTGAAGCAAATATATGTTAATTTTACGTAGCAGGGCAATATATTGAAGCAAATGCATATTAATTTTACAAAGCAGTTATTGCAATTTCAGACATCCTAATACTTGCTTTCTGCAGGTAAGTAAGGTGGTTTTTTTTTGCAGTTTAATCATCTTTTGCAAGTAGTCCTCACCACAACCTTCTGTGAGTTTCTTGTAAAACTGAAAAAGCACAAAAGGAACGGAAAAACCAGGGCTCATAAATGTTGTTCTTACTTCTGGTGAAAACTTGTTCTGTCCTTTCTTTCAGCTGTCTAGTTTAACTTCACCATTAGTAAGGTGAAAATGACTTTGAGTTAGAAGAAAGAAAAACTTACTTCTATTGGTTTAGTTTATGCATCATGAAAGCTTAAGGTTTTTGACGGAAGATCTCTCTTTTACTCTTTACTCTCTTCCTATAAAAAACAGTGCACTGTTTTTAGACAAATAGATGGGAAACACATACATATAAATGAGAAACACTGAGTATTTCCAATTATTAGCCAGTGATGCAGGTTGTGAGACCTTAAATGGTTGTGTTCCAAAATGTTTGAAAAAATATGTTGCAAATTTCCATTTGCAAACAGAAAACTGTTACTTCCCTGCTATTTTTTCTATTGTTATATCAGCCTGTGTTTCAGGGTAGGGGTGTATTTTGCACATTTGCCCCACATTAGCTAATCTGTATTTCACAGTTGTTAGAAAAACACGAGGTATTTGAATTTGAGTAATTTCAGTTAACTTTAAGCTGTACTGGCAAACTGGATTGCTGTATAGATGTAATTACTTGGGCACTAATGGAAATGTGGAGTGCTCTAGATACCACACTGCCTTCTGGTTTCACTTTTTTTAGCTAAGTGGTTGCAGTGGTCTTTTAATACGCTCTAGGTTTTATTCCCCCCCCCCCAGCATAAAATCAGTTGCTTTTCCATGTTGCTGTTTTTCAGCAGTCATTTAAACTAATTAACTTCATTTGTAGAGAAAGGAATTATGGGAGTTTATATCATCTGTTACCATGTCTCTGGAGATCGTGATTTGTATTTGAGGAGCAGTGGTGGATATTTGGGTTGTTAAATTCTTAACCTGTTTTTGTTAGACCAGCAACAGCATTTGTGCTCTTGTTTATGAGACCTTCCTTTTCTGGTTAAGAACGAAAGTCTTGCTGTGTTCAGGCAAAAGAAAGTTGCACAGAGTTGAAAGCTCCCACCAAAAGAGTGGTTGTGAAGTCACTGTATACTTCTAGCAGAATTTACAGTGAAAATGTCTCTAGAGAACTTCTAAGAAATGTGTTTTATTACCTAAATAACTAAGATTTTTGGTGTTTGTAGGCACTTGGAAAAGTGCACATTTACATTGTTCTTTTAGTATCATTAAAGAGTTTGGGGTTTAACTGTTGTAGCTGATACTCTACATTGTCATCAAATTATGTTAAAAAACGATGGGGTAAAATCAGCTTCTTCAAAAAAGCTTTTTCTTGTTTCATATTAGGTTTAAGAGGATTTTAATTAAATTCCCTGGTGTCTTTTTTTTTTTTTTTAATTACAGGGTATCAAATACCAGATCTTATAACAGAAATATTGACAGAAGTGGGTTTACCTATTCCTGTCCTCACTGTGGAAAAACGTTCCAGAAGCCAAGTCAGTTAACAAGACATGTTAGGATACACACAGGTAAGACTGTGGAAGTAATTATTTTAGTTTTCATTTGTTTTAGAAAGTTCAATTAATCTGTGAAATGCTGAAAATTTGTCTCCCAGTTGGGACTTGAAATAGTATTAATAGATCCAGCTCATAAGTGCAGTTACCTGTTGGTTTAAAACACCCTTTATGTAATTGCTTTGCTTGGGAAATTTATATGCTTTTAAAAATCTTTTAAACTGTTCCTAATGATATACATCTGGAAACTTTAAGTACTTCACGGGTTTCATTTGTTATAAAATACCAGCTTTGGTACTTAAAGCTTCAATGGGCCCTAAAACTGGAATAACTAGATAAGGGCAGTCAGGTATTCTAAATAAGATTTTACATACTCTAGAGAACAGGTTCTAAAATTTACAATCGTACAAAGAGTAGAAATAAATGAGAATGAATAATACTACTAACATACTGGTCTTGCTTTGGTTTTTAGATTGATTTTTTTTTTTTTAGAGTTGCTGCCATATATTTTCTGTACTTAACTGTGACTGCCATTTTCAGGATGTTCAAAGTGAACTTGGGAGGTGATAAGCCTTGATGGTAATTTTGATACTTGAAGAAGAGCAGGTGACTGTTGCGTTTTGCAGCATTAAAAGCAGATGTGTTTTGCAAAATTACTGTAATAAATGTACATTTGTTTAACTCTTAAGCAATTGAAATAACTGAAAAACGCAAAGTATAAAATTATACAAAAGCTTTTGAAGTGTAGAGAGGACTGTAAGAATTGTTCCCAAGTTTTAATCAAACACACATAACATAGCCTAAGTTTGACTTTAAACAAGGCTTTAGTTGAAGGTGCTCTTGTGATGTGCAATATATATGTACTTTCCATCTTGTGAATAAATTGCTGTTTGTCTAGTTTTTAGCTAATTAAAGTAGTAAATTAGGTAAGCATGCAATGTTGTTTGTATTACCAGGCTGTTCAGACAGTGATGTGATGAGCTGCCGTGTACAAGAGTGACGTTTTTTGCCATGGGAGAAATAAATATTTCCTTGCATGACTATTATTTCTTAGGAATTTTTTTAAGCTTTTAATTGAGTTGTAAAACAGTAACACAAGAGGTCACCCTTGTAACCTGCTTTAAAAGTTACCTCAAAGTAATATCCAAAAAAAGTAATTGAAAATTAACTTTGTTATTTTAGAGTTTTGTATCTGTTAGTTATGATATTTTAGCTAATTGTAGTTAGAATTAAAGAAACAAGATTATAGTTGGTTGAGGACACTTTTCTAAAGATTCAAAAAGTTCAAGAGTATTTGTAGTTCTTGAAGAGCAAGAAGACATTTGTCTATTAGGAAACCAAAGGCTGAAATTGTAATCCCAACCTGCACATGACAGTAGGTCATTTTAAGTTCTAAGTAGCTAGTGAATCCTTAATTTGAAGTATGTTGTTACTTTAAATCTGTAGACGATCTGTCTGGCATTGAATTGCGTGAGGTACTGTAAAATATGTAGAAGAATTTGGCTTTAAAGAATATAGAATACTTAAATCTTTTAAAGAGCACGTCTGTGCTACATGTAGAGCATTCTTGCAATACTTTTTTTTGTTCATAGCTATTAATTTCAAGCACTTAAACCCTTTGGGGAAAAAAACAGTCTCAGGGATTGCAATTCCCATATTAATAACTAAATAATGAACCTCCCAAATCCGTATTTTATTAAGTTATACCTGAGAAATACAGAAATTCTGCATTTCCACACTAGAATTAAAATTTAGTTTTTGCAATGAAGTTTACTTAAATCTGCAAATTTAACCTGAAGCAATACTTCTGTATGTCTACCAGCAGCTAGTAGTGGAAGCTAAGCATTTTACAAAACTAAGAAAGCCCAATACGAATTCTCACTGAGTTTGAAGATGATCTGAATCAGTGTTCTGTATTGTGATCTGTATTAAAAAAGTACACAGTTAAAACCTGCAGGCCTCAAAACAGCTTCAAAAGCCATAAGCAGCAGAACAGAAAATACACATTCCTTCAGAGTCAATACTACGTAAGTTATGCTTGTAATCTGTTTTAGAAAATAGCTGCTTTTACTTTAAACAATATGAATTTAATTAAGAATTAATCATTTTAAACCAGATGTAATTACGGCTATATAATTAGAAGTCATATAAAAATATTCATTAAAACTGCTTTAGTGTGCATAATATTTAGCACATGCTTGTACTTAGTGGTGTAGCAGCATTTTGTGCAGCCTGCTTGTAGTATTTTTGTTACAGAAATGTGCAAAGACAAAGTATTGAATGTTTTCAAGGCCCTGGAGTTACCAGAGTTAAACTGTTCCACTAACAGGAAAAAAAGAGGAATACTGAGTTCACAGTGGCGATTTCCAGTACTCGATTAAGACACACAGTTGTAAGAAACCAAACCTTGTTCTTGCTGTCTTAGTATCTGTGTGTTTAAAATATGTAGCTTTGTAATAAGGTCATGCAGTTACAATTTCTGGGGAGTTTCTCATGCTTTATGTGTTAGTGTACAAAAAATTGTAAGCATGCACTGCACTGAGAACACCAAACACAGGAAACAGTGACAGAGCATTTCTGTAAGAGTATTGCCTAGTTTTTCCTTAATGTTCAGTAGTAATATGAACAGTCAAGGCTTTAAAATTATTTTCTGAGCAGGGCTGTACAACGTCTCATATAATAGAAACATTATTTTATTGCACCTTCTCAATAGGTGGTTGTGAAGAATGAATGGCTGTTAATATTTATTGGGGAGTGGGAACCATAGGCCATCTTCTGCAGTTTTGCTGTAAGACTTTTTGATTTTAGGCTAAGTAAAAGATTAAATTTTTGACTGTTAATTCCTTATTACTGTCCATTCCATCCTCGGCACCCCCTTTTGTTTCCATGCAGGTATATACATTTTATAGGACTTGGTGTAAAATAATGGTGTATGTGGTTTTGGATTTTCTTTTCCCCTTTTCCTCTGGTGGTTTTGCATAGAAACTTGTGAGATCTTCCAAATCACAAGCTGAGGGTAGCTGTTCTAAATAATTGTTTCATACAGGTTTTATTTATCCTACCCATTTTAACTGGTAACCATCAGCTGGGTCATAAAAGTTTTTCATGGACCTTCGTCATCATCAGAGTAGGTGCAGAGATTGGTGGTCAAGGTAAACAATTCATTGTCGAAACACCGAATAACGTTATGTTTCTGTGTTGTGTGTGCATGTACAGATATCTATATGCAGTACTTTGGTTCAGCTGACACCATTTTTCATTTAGATCCAGGAAACTGCCAACGTTTATTCAAAGCCCCTTACCAACGTCATCCTCCTTTTTCCTTTCAGGTGAAAGACCTTTCAAATGCAGTGAATGCGGGAAAGCCTTTAACCAGAAGGGGGCATTGCAGACCCATATGATCAAGCACACTGGTGAAAAACCCCATGCTTGTGCCTTTTGTCCTGCAGCCTTTTCTCAGAAAGGCAATCTTCAGTCACACATTCAGAGAGTTCATTCAGAGGTAAATATAATTATTCATAAAGTGGTTGGTGCTAATATACTGCTTATTTCATTTTCAATCGTGTTTGCCTATTCCTATGCTCTCTGGTGCTTACTGCAGTCAGTATAGATTTACTGCTGTGGTGTAGATTCTAGTTTGTTGGGTTTACCTGCAAATTCAGCTTTCCTAAAATACCTTAATCTCAACAAAAGTATGCTTAGGATAATTAGCAAAACCTTCCTTTACCGTTGTCTTTTCAGTGCATTGATAGATGAATAAATTATTAGTGGGTTGAAGTGTATGAAAATACACCTGTGTCAGCCTTGGGAGAACAAGGGCTAGAATAAGGTGAAAGTAAGCCAAAAGCAGCAAAGCAGAAGATGGTGAGAGATTTCAAGGCCACCCAGCAGCCAACTAACTTCATCGTAGAGCATACTTGCAGTTTGTCTTTGAAGTATATATCTTGCAGCCTTTTTTGGAGGTTTTTCAGTTATAGGTAGAAAAAAATTATAAGATAAACATTGTCTCAGACCTCTTTAGGTGATTTTTTTTTTCTTCTTTGTGACAGACAATTTTTAAGATTCCAAAGGTACTGCTGTATGATAATGCAGAATCTTCTGAGCTACATTGGCTATGCAACTTAGTTCAGTAATTTCTTTGCTGACTTTAGTGATTTGTGGTTGCAGATATCTATAGAAAGAGACCTGGTTTTGATTTGGAAGGTATAAAGTGGTAGAGGCAGCTTTTTTTTTTTTTTTTCCCCTGCATGCAGACTATACTTTTGCTTTCATTCTTTCCCCTAACTCCAAGAATTGCTTTCTTGTTCTCCATTTTTGTGTTACAGTGATATATCTTATTTATTGTACTTTTTACTAAGGATCCTTTTAGTATGTTAGGAGTTTCTTAGTTTTAGGATATGGTCCTTCATAGAATATGTATTAGTGTTTTGTGTTACACTTAATTATATTAAATCATGTTTACATTTCATACAGCTTTGTGTGACTGGTCTTTCTCACTGTTCACAGCTCCCTATATGTGATAGCTTTTGCTACATTAAAAAATGCACCAACATTCATTTCATAGTTTACATTGATTCTATTTTCAATATTACAAGATTGTTGGGGATCAAGTGAAAAATATTTTTCACTTTTATCTCTGTTACTCTGTTTTTCTCTAAGGAAAAAACCCATCCCAATATTGTGAGATAAAGCATTTTAAATAAATGCTGCCTCTTGATCACATCTTATGTTGTGTTTTGTGATCCTGAGCCTACATTTCAGGTACTGCTTTGGATCACATGCTGGTTTTTTTCCTTTCTTGCTGTCACTGTGTTTTACTTTAAGACTGCATGCAGAACTCTACTGATTCTTCATTTTATCCTTACACAGTCTCAAAACAATGTTACAGGTGATAAAAAAACAGGTTGATTCTCACTTTTTAGATCACTGTTTAGTCATACCTGTATTTTATTTGTTGATACCCCTTTCTGAAAGGCTTGTTACCAGTTTAATGTCGGAAAATAGAAAGTTCCGTACTATATTGCAAAGAGTGTAGCATGTTTGCTGTTGAAGACTTTGTTTCCTGCGTATTGAAAGTACTGCATTGGATCTTACTGCTCTGTGATAGATTGAGGTGGAGAGGGAAGTGAGAATGGCTGGAATCTGCAAATTTAGCTGCTGTAATTACCTCAAATCCTTGGCCTGAAAGCCCCAACCAAGTGGCTCTGATCTCTTCTTCATCCTGCGTGTTCAAATTCAGTTCACACTATATATTAAACTTCCCTGCTCTTCACCCCCTTATTTTTTTGGTGGTGTTTTGTGGCAGTGTTGGTTTGGGTGGGGTTTTTTAAATTTATTTCCCCCATGAAGTCCCTGTGGACTTTGGCCCAATCTATGTTGCCTTCATTCTACTTTTGCCTGAAAAATGGACTTCATATTTTCTTGGAAGTTTATAAAAGATAAGTTTGCAAAAGTAAACAGAAGAGAGCCAAAATTTGAAGATAAATTATATGCCTTTTTTTCCTCTTCATATTTCCAAATCTCCTAACTTTTTATTATCATAGAATCATAGAACGGGTTGGGTTGGAAGGGACCTCAAAGACCATCTAGTTCCCACCCCCCTGCCATGGGCAGGGACACCTTCCACTAGACCAGGTTGCTCAAAGCCTCATCCAGCCTGGCCTTGAACACTTCCAGGGATGGGGCATCCACAGCTGCTCTGGGCAACCTGTTCCAGTGCCTCACCACCCTCTCTGTGAAGAATTTCTTCCTGATATCCAATCTAAGTTTCCCCGCTTTCAATTTAAACCTGTTACCCCTTGTCCTGTCACTACAGGCCCGTGTAAAAAGTCCCCTCCCAGCTTCCTTGTAGGCCCCTTCAGGTACTGGAAGACTGCAATGTATGTATGATGTTACACCTTCGGGCGCGTCAGAATTGATAAAGTTGCATTTTGAGTTTTGTTTCTAAATGTGTAATGGTAGGAAATTGTAAAGATGGAAAAGTCTGAGGCCTCATCTGCCAGATGGCATTTGGTTTGCTCTCTGGTGCTTCCCAGCTTTGAGAAGTGGTAATAGGAGATGACAGTCATGTACGTAGATTACAGTTGACTTGATACTCGAGTGATACCAGACTGATTCCATAAGTGGATTTCAGTAACTTGGAAAAATAAACCATTTTAGCTCTCAGTATATTTATTATGTGGATAACTATGAAAAAAGATAATATTTGGTAGATTTAGGGAAAATGTATGTAATTTTTGTTTGTTTGCTTTATTGAAGGTAAAGAATGGCCCTACTTACAACTGTACAGAATGTAGCTGTGTCTTCAAATGCTTGGGTAGTTTAAATACACATATCAGCAAGATGCACATGGGTGGTCCGCAGAATACTGCAAGCTCTTCAGCAGATGTATCTCACGTTACAGCGGTAAGCTGGGCTTGGCATATGGTGAAAATGCCTTTAAGAGTTTAACTAGATCTGCATCTTAATTCCAGTGATTCTTCAGATAGAACTAGAAGACCTGTAAGTGTGTTTTTTCTTCTATATTTTTTTGTCATTTTTGGCATTGACTTGCGTTACTAAATATTGGCAGAATGTAAGTTGGCCAGGTATATGCAGCAAAGGATTTACAAGTTGAGGGTTTAGATGAAAATACAACAGTTTATTCTACAACTAGGTAAAATACAATTCTGGTGCTTACAGCTTGTATGTGGAGGAAAGGTTTCCTCCTCAGATAACAAAAATAGTTGTGGAGTTTTGCTGGAAGAAGGAAATCTAGAACTGTTCAAATTACGTATTAGGGTTTTAACTCATTTTCAGAAATTGTTTATATAGTTCTAATCCATACAAAGACATAGTGGATTCTTCTGAGTATTTCTGATAACTTGTTTTAAACATTAGTTTCTTGTTTGACAGATCATAAAGAAAAAAAGTCTTAGCTTTATTGGAAACACTGAATGTTGGTGTTTTCTTTCTCTTTACCAACATAGAAGCGGCTAAATTTCAAATAGTGCTTCTGGTTTCATAAGACTATTTTATTTTTTTGTGCATTTTTAATGTATCAGTACATTTTTCTTGTTTGGGTTTGCCTGAGTATTTTGCATTTGCATTGCATGCTGATGTTACAGAAGCGTGTTGTTTGTTATCTTTGCTGCCTACATACTTCTGTAGCTTGCATGGAGGAGGGGAAAAATGAAGGACACCTCCTTACAGTTGTATAAGCAAAATGGGAGAAAAATTTTTCTTTCTAAAAAGAGATGCCAAGAATTTTAACAAGGAAGACCAAAAAATAACAACTGACATGTCGGTTGCTTATTAGGAGAGTTTTAAGCTTTATATCTGAAACTTCAGAGATTTAATGATTGATTGATTCTTATTGCTGTAGAAAGATGATGCATTCTTAGGTTAGCACTAGCATTCTTGGATTACCACAGACGACTTCATTCTGCTCACAACTTCTTTGATGACAAATCTCCAGTAGAAGAGTTCTCCTGTTCGGAAGTTTACTATCAGCTGCTGTCATCCTTCGTTTAGTATTTGGGGGTGAACAGTGATTATGTCCTTAATATACACGTTCCCGAAGTCGAAGTCGTCTGAGTTGCTGTGCTACAGAAGAATGCATTCTTGTGTGATACAGGAGTACTCTTGTAAAATACGCTTATTGGAAGGCAGCTGTTTGTCTTTTGCTACCCCTGTGCTTAGAGCTAAGGTACTGGTTTAAGTACTTCTGTACCTGTCCCATAGCCTCTTTTTTTATTGTCCCTAGTCTCCATACTGTGGGAAAACGAACTTTGCTACTTCTATGCATTGCATTAGCCATGCTTTTCTGCTTTTTGTACAAAGGCTTAAAATACTTTATTTCTTTGTAGGACTCCGTCACCCAACCTTTAACAACATCCCCTGCTAATCTTCTGCAACCTGTTGATAACAAATGGAAGAATGTAAGTGTAGAGGTTTTATCGTATTTTCGTGTCAAGACTAAAAGCGAAAGAGACTTAACAGAATTTTGTAAGCTTTCATCTAACTGGTGAAAAAGGATACACAGTGGTCCTGTGTGAGAAGTTGGTCGGTTAATGCATGAAGGCAGACTTGTTGGAGAATGCAGCTGGTTATTTAGGAATGGAACAGGTCTTGAATGGATTATATTCCCTCATTCACGATTCAATCCTGAGTTTGCACATAATTCAGTTCATGAGGTGTTCAGAACAGAAACATATATTCTCCTTCATAAAAAGGCCAGAGGAGAGTGGGGACTCTCATAAGTATCAGATTATCCTGCCCCATGACTTTACTTCACAGGGATACCATGGTTTGGGTGGAGAGGGAAGGAGCTGTGCTCATGCTGGCTGAACTGGTTGGAATTGAGGCAGCAGTGGAACTGTGGGGCTTGGGAGGAGCCCGTGGAGCTGGGGAAAGATGATGCAGGACTGGCTTTCTGGAACCCCATAGTGAGCAGTCTTGGTGTGCAGGCAGGGTTTTATGTGCCAGTCACAGTGAGAGTGGTAGCATGTTTTGTTGCAGCTATGTAGCATGTTGTTTATCAGCTGTAGGTTGCAGCATGGTATTTTAATGACTTACATTCCATCTGTCCAGACTTCAGCCACTGATTATCTTCTCATGTGCTAGAATCCACAAAACCAAGGGCTAGGAAATGTGGCAGTATTGCTTTAAAGTCACCATAAACAGTCTGTCCACTTTCTTTTTATCTTTTACTGTGAATTCATTGTTCCAGGGCCAGTTAACTTAGAGCTGGACAGAACTGATGTGAACTAATTGATTACTAATATTTGCTGTGTTAAGTAAATAATTATACTATGTTTCTTTTAAGATTTTAAAAAGTATTAAAAATGGCTGTTTTTCAAAAACAGTTTAAGTAATTGTGGGGTTTTTTAACCAGTTGAATGTATTTTCCTTGGTAAAGAGTGCAGTGGAAATTATGCCTGGTTTTTGGGAGTAGGGAGTGTGTGTGTGTGAAAGCACAGGTCTGAAAAGAAGATAATCATCAATTTAGGATAGTCTTTATTGAACATATACTGGATTAAACATATAACTAAATAATGAGGTTTTATAAAATTACAGTCTGCATATAGTTGTGCCAGATTTATGTTCTAGAAAGGAAGGAGGAATCTTGCTTAGAATGTAGCCTGCCAATTCGCATTGATCTCTTAAAGAAAAAAAATTAACTTTCAGGTCTTGCATACTGTTCCCCCATCTCTTCACGTGCCCCCTCCCCCAGATAGATTGGCTTTGTTTCATGTAGGGTGGTTTATATGCAAAAGTTCTCCAGCAAATTAAGTTCCGGAGAGGTACTCATGATTTACCTTTTTTTTTTTTTCCAAGAGATTGAAAAAAGAGATTTGTCTTTCTTCATTGTATCAGAATATTGAGATTAGGCTCCGGTGTCAGGGGTCACACTGTGTGGTTCCCTGTACTTGATGCAGAGTGCCAGGTTGTTCCCTAGTGAGGGGTGCCATTTGGGAGCAATGGATCCCATTGCCTGGGAGCAGAAGCCTGAGTTCTCCTTCTGCTTTCTGGTGTATCTTCTGTTTTTACAGTAGTAACTAGATACTGTAACATACCTGGGAATCTTGTGGAAAAGGAACATGTGGCATCACCTCAGAACTAATGCAGACAGACTTCAATGCTAAGGTGAATCAGCAGCAATTTTGTTACACGTTCCCAGATATTCCTCCTTTGATGTACTGTCTGCTCGTGTCCGTGCTTTCAGATGCACAGCCTGCTTTTCATGTGCAGTTGCTGTTCATTTGTTGAAATAGGAGGTATGCTCCCATTCCTCCGTGGGACGGCACCGTGTATCACGCCTGGATTTAAGAAAATGTATAGGTACTTTTTAGTATTTGCGTTTTGGTAATTAGGGCTAGTTGCATCCTTAATAATTCTTCATTTTCCTTCTTATAATGGAGGTGATAAAAAACAGGGATATGTTTTGTACTTTCAAATAGAATGATCTACTAAAATAAATATGAGGCACCATGATTTTTAAAACTTTCTGAGAGAACTCGTGAAAGAGATGTGCAGGGAATTGCCATTGTTGTGTTTCTGATGGGGTCCCTTGGAAATTCATTCTTCACCCTATGCTGCTTAATATTTTATCAGTGACCTACAAGAAAATGTAGAATCATCACTGACAAGGATGATACAAAGACTGAGGTGAAGTGCAAGTCACTGATACAGTGATCTGTATTTCTTGGTGATCTGGACGCAACAAGCAAAGTGTTCTGATGCAGCCAAGACAAAAATCACTTATAGAAGAAGAACAGGAAAAGTAGGCTATGTTCACAGGATAGGAGTTTTCAAGGTTTTAAAATTCCCCCTATAATAGGGATGGAAGAGGTAACAATTGATGTATCAGCTAAAAGTTAGGTTTTCCTTGACTGGAAAGATTCGTTTTGGTCCTTTTATTTAGGTAAGAAATGGAAAGTTTGTATGTGCTCTGTATTTCATTCTGGCAATTTTTGCTTTTGTGGGTTGTCTCTTTATTGTGATTGCTATTCGTGAACTGTATTCAAAGATACAGGACGAGTCAGAGCCATCAGAATTCTTTAAGCATGATATGATGTGTTTTATTGAAGAGATTCAAGGTGCATTATCTGTTTTGCCCATCAAGTAAAATATTTAAGGATGACTTGATCTGCTGTTTTGAATAAAAGGATAAACTCCGTAATCTCTCTAAATACAGAAGGGGAAAAAAAAAATGTTTTGAGGGTTGAAGCTAGATAGATTCACACTTTGAGATGAATTCTGGAATTCTAATGTGGATAATGTACAGTTGGAGCAACTTAGTGAAGCTGGATAGCAACAGAAAAAGTTACCACAATAAATTACTTGATTTAAAGAGCTGCTTTGAGTTCTATACAGTTACTTGAAGGAGTAATTCACTCAGAGCAGTCACACGGTCTGTGTTACACAGCAGATCAGACACACCGAGGATGATCAGAAGATCCACTATTCTAATTGATCAAATGCGGAATTATGAAGCATTAATAAAATGCTTTCTTCTCTATGCTATTTTTAAAATCAGGTATTGAAGTGACACTTTTTATAATGAACTGGGCATCCTAATAATAATGGTAATAAACTTTATATACGTGCATGTGTGTATTACTCTTCAAAAAACCTCCATGAGACTGTATACAAACTGCTGTATGATACGTGAACATGCTGGCCGAATGCATGTCATGCTGTAGTTTTCATGTCAAAGATTATGTTGAGCAGTTCCTTCATTAACAATTATTTTCTCTTGCTGAAGCCTGGGAGAATTTTATGGGCTTTCAGTGTAGACTTCCCGCTCTGCTAAAGGCTTTCCCTGCATTCCGTTTCAAGGAAATGAACGGTCTCTATAGGGAGCTGTTAAGCTCTTAAACAAAACGTTTTGCTTCAGTTCCTCTTTATCGCAATGAAAATGGCATGTAGTGTGTTTCATTTCGTAAAATACATCTTGAAATGTTCATAGCACTTTTGCTAAATTGGAATCTGAAGAGATGGAGTCTTCCCATCTGTAACACTGGTGAGGTGAAAACTAGCAAAGTAGCAAGCGCTCTTCTCACAAACATGCAAGACAAATGAGATAAGGGTTTGTCCTCTCGTGAGAAAGCATTACTTCACCAAATTCACGGGACGTAACGTGAGTCAAGCTAATTTTTCTTATCCTTCTCATCCCTGAATATCATGAGAGTGTCATTTAACTGCCCAGTGTAATGAGTCAGTATAAAGAAGATCTCACAGGAGTTTTCAGGTTGGAAGAACTATTACACAGGTGAAGTTTGGGATTATTCTTTGTTTAAAATAATCTGGAAGACCAGAGCATTTTATGTATATGTGTGCGTGCGCACGTGTGCCTGGAAGTGATTATTTTTAGCGAACACAAGTAAATAGTTGAAGCGAATATCCAGAGTGTTCTGAGAGACAAAATTATGGGGCTAGCCATTATATAAATATATATTTTTCTTTTTTGCCATAAAAATAAATGATTAAAAGCAATTGTTTCAATAATGCTATACTTATGTTCTAAGGAAGAGAAATTTGTAAATGGAGGAGAACAGGAGGAGTCTTTATTTCTCATTTTAGAAAGAAGTACCAAGACTTTTTATCACTTTTTTTCTTCATATTTCTTAATAGGGTAGCCTAAGGCACAATTACCAAGTCAAACATTAAGCAATTTGATTTTTAGACTTAAAGATTTTTTTAGTATTTTGACAGAGCTCCATGTGTATTTACATTTTTTGAGTCTAAATCTCTTATAAATCTAAGAGATTTAGGAGATTGAAAGTTGTAAAGCTAAGAGATTTAGAAGATTGAAAGTTGAAGGGAAAAAGTTAGTAGTTTGATTGTTCTGAAAGGTTTTGATGTAACAACACAAATAATTTAATACAAATAAAAAAAAGCTGCTAATAGAAGGTTATTTTTCCAGAGGGCTTGTTTTAGTTAAATGTGAACTCTAAAAAGACAACCAGGTCAGTCTTGATTATTTCTTTTGGAACTACTTTTCATGCGGCCTCTACGTGTGGAATTCAGTAACTGAACCCTGTGTTTTGCAAACTGTTGAAGGCTCAGTAGTTAGGATAAACTTAATTCAAACTGTAAGCTTACAGTTACACCCCTTGGGAAGAAATCCAGAAAAGGGGTCTACAGAAGCAATTCTTTACTGGAGTGAGCAGTCCTTGAATAACAGCTGTGTATAATCCTTACATCTTACACAAGCAGCCATCCTTCTAGTGTACATTTAACAGACATTTCAGATAATTTTCATCTTCACTTACAAAGGTACTGCTGTTTATTTCAGGCCACACATTTTCGGTCTCCGCTTCTTCAACAGACAGAAAACCAGGTGTCTGCCGCTGCTGCCCATCAGGGTCAGCAGGCTGTAACTGACGTCATCCAGCAGCTCCTTGAGTTATCAGAACCAAGTCCTGTAGAAAATAACCAACCTCAACAACCTGGTCAGCAACTCAACATTGCAGTGGGAATCAACAGAGATATTTTGCAGGTAAGAGTTCTGTGTGAGAACAGCTTTACATTTCAGTGGTTTCTCTCATTGTTTTTATTTTAGTGAAATTTGTTCTCAGTAGTTTCAATGATAACATTCCTTCTGCAGTTATCAGTCAAGAAAGAATTGTAAACATTTGCAGAACAGGTATGGAACGCACCAAGTTATCTTTTTGTATAATACTGCAAAAGCAAAGTTACAGATATTGATTATATGACCTAGAAGAAAGCATTCAGCGTTCACACCCAAACACAGACGTTTTATTGGTCCCTTTGGCGCTTTCTTCCCCTGTTGCCTAGAAGCAGCTTGTGGCATGTCCTTAAGTTATTCTGTGCTTAAAACATCATGACATTTAAAAGGGGAAAATATTTTTATCTGGTTCATCAGTGAGAATGTATATGACGCCTTTATGCTGTTCTAATTAGTGAGGGGTGTTTGAATATTTCCTATTTGCTCAAGAAAATTTCTTCCTGGGTTGCCCAGTGTTTTTTCTAACCCATTATTCTGTGTTTCATACTGGCAGTAGGAGATGCTGTGTAACAGAAGAGATGCAGGGCAGTAATTCAACTATCTATAAGGAGCAAACAGAATGGAACAGGGCAGAGTATATTCTTCTTCAGTACTGGTGGTAGCCTGCTAACCCTTAACCTATTTTTTCATCTCATATAGTCTTTTAAGTGCCATTTAAATTTCTCTTTGGAAGACCAGAATGTTGTGTGTAGCTATGCGCAGGTTCACCATGTTACCTGTGCTTCGTTTGCTAATGTCTGGAAAGTGATGTGTAGTGGCAGCAAGTTACAGCATGAAATATAACTATTATCTTGGTAACTGTTAAAAAAAAAAAAGAAAATTGCCCTTGAGGTTGTTTTTTTAAGTTATTGTCCGAGCATTTAATCATTAATCATATTGTTACATGTACAAAATGTAGTTTTCTCCCAAGCAATTGAATATCTGCACGCTCCTATTGAAATGTGTTTGAGGTTTGGTTTTTTTTTTTAAATCCAGAGCCTTTTCAGACGCAATAGTATCTGTAAAGTTATCGTACACTCCAGTCCCTCCTAGGTGTACATAAAAAATGTGTGCGTAGATCAAATTTGACCTTTTATGGGGAACTGTTCTCATCATGTAATAGGCATAATAGATGGCTATTTATTCCTGGGAAATGCTTGATTCTGTAGAAACAATTGGCGCTTTTCTGAAAGGCAGCTGTTGACAGATGTATTAGTGCAGGAAATCCAACTTAAAAATCTCGCAGACGGTCAGAAGTCAGTGTTGTGTAAGAATGTTTTTGCACACTTGAAATCTGGCTGAAGTTCGGGGGGGGTGAGGCATATTTAATTTCTTTAGTTGTGTTTGCGTTACATCTTCTAAGTTGCTGTTTAAGAAAAATTGAGTCAACTGTGGAATGCTTGTTTCTTCATGCAGAAGTTTTTTGTTCTCTTTTAGCAAGCTTTGGAGAACAGTGGGCTGTCTTCAATTCCCGTCGCTGCGCATTCTACTGACTGCAGCCAGGCTAAGACTTCCGGGGTCCCGGATCAGAACCCAGATGTTCAGGCTCTCGCAAATCATCAGGCTGACTCTAATAGTGCAGAACAAGATAAGGAGCAAGAGAGTACAGATAAACTGGATAAAAAAGAAAAGAAAGTTATTAAGAAAAAATCACCATTTTTACCTGGTAATGTTGCCACTGCTTGCTACTTTTTGTGCTGTAAGGGCTGCACTGTTTGTGGGTGTCTCGGTGGCTTTATAAAGGCATTAAAAAAATGTATTGTGGATCAATTTACTCCTATCTGAAACACAATATGCATATATGTTACGATAAGTAGCGTTTACAACTTTCATTATATGGATACAAAACATGTGAGAATGGCATTAAGTGAAATCATCTTTCACTTTAATCTTCTGGGTTTAGATCAGAGGAGTTAATGTTAATATATGTTAACATTCCACCTCCATACTCTGTTGTGTATATGCAAGCCTGGATTTTGTCTCTGTGAGCCTAAATGCAACTGAAGTGTTAAAGCTCAAGCTTTAAGGTGGGGTTTGTTCCAAGTGTAGCCATCATACTTCAGTGGTTGGCCTGGTGGAGACCGTGCTGTAACGAACAGTCATTGAGCTCGCTCTGTAGAATCTTTATAAATACACTGATGTTGCCTTTTTTCTTTGCAAAGCATGCAGAAGTCAATTCAAAGTTGAAAACTCATCTTTTCCAGCATAACTGTGCTAAAAATCAACATTAACTTTTCCCTCTGGTAATAACAACTATTTTGTTCCTTCTTTGTAACAGTAACAACTCTCTGACTCTGAATACAAATAAAAATAAAAGGTCACAGCTGTACAGTCAAACTCAACTGCCTTTATTTTTTGATAAAATAACATAACCCCAGTGTATTGGCATAGTTTACAGTGAAAAACGCTATGCGAACAGCTTTAAATGAATGAATATTTGATATTGAATAACATATATGAATAAAAATCCCTGGCAGGGTTTAGAATATTCTTTTGTAGTTTTTGTTGAGAAATGTACTGCTGTTGCTTTAGGACAGAGCTTAGGGTTCTTGGATCATAAAATAGCTTTTGTGAAAGTGTAGCCTTAAATTGTCAATCTTTGAGAAGGACTTTTTACACAATTTTTGCTCCTTTAAAAATTTATGACATGTTTTTAAGTCTGAATTTGCAGAAGTGAGGGCCATCTAAAGTGTCTCCTCCAGTTTGTTAGATAAGTGTTTAGTACTTAATTTGGTGTGGTTATGGTTGTGGAGTTACACTCATTGTTGGATAATTTTATGAGATACGGTATTTTTAAGGTAACTTATATTGCGTCACAGCTACATTCCTTATTCCTAAGTGACGCACAAATTGCATTCTGTCTTTTCTGTGAAGTCAGACTTTCTATTGTTTTTTAACCTTTTTCCTTTTCAGTAGCATAATGTTTGAATTTCAACAGGATTCTCTTGGGCTTTGTTTTTGTCATTCCAGCCTATCACTATTTTTGTGAAGTAGACTGTATCTGATAGAGAAGTTAACTGGCTACAAAGTGTGTTGTAATGGCATCTGTTTCGCAGAGTGGTTTTGGGCTTTGATTACTTTGCATAATGGTACCAGTAGAGTGTAATTTTTGAAGAACTGTTAAAATGTTTAAAACATATTAATTTGGATGTTCCTTATTTTAGGTTCTATACGTGAAGAAAATGGAATAAGGTGGCACGTTTGTCCGTATTGCTCTAAAGAATTTAAAAAACCAAGTGATCTGGTGCGCCACATTCGCATTCATACCCATGAGAAGCCATTCAAGTGTCCCCAGTGCTTCCGCGCTTTTGCCGTGAAGAGTACTCTCACAGCACACATAAAAACACACACTGGCATTAAAGCTTTCAAGTGCCAGTTTTGTATGAAATGCTTTTCCACCTCAGGGAGTCTGAAAGTTCACATTCGTCTACATACAGGTAAGGCCTCAACATTGCTTTTGTTTTTACTACGGTGTGCGTGAGACCTTGAATGGAAAAACACAGTATGAAGCACTTAAAATGCAGAGATGTCTGTCATGATTGATATCTGTCAGAGAGTGAACCAGTTTTAGTGTCTTATATGATGACCTTAAATTTTTCTGTCTAGAAACATTAACTTTCTAGTGTTTCATGGATTTGAAACTTTGTTTGGATCCTTTCAAAAGCCATGGACATTTAGTTTTCTGATGATAAGTCAGCTGTTGCTCCTTTTTAATATCACTGTTGTGAGTGTATTTAACTGTGTTTTCTAGAGAGTCATACTCTTAGAATTTGAGTTCTGATGTTACTTATCCACAGTCAACTTCCATGTTTACGCTGCATCTTCCCCACACTTCCTGATAATTTCACTGTATCACTTGGGACTATTTAATTATTTGATTACTTCCCATTTTATCTTCAACAATAAAGTCTTGTTTCGTGTTTTCACCAACTTACCTGTTTTCATTGACTCCTACTGCGTGCCCTAGAGCCCCTCTGTTCATATGATCCTTGTTTGCATCATATATGATGTCTCGAATACCTGTTTATCTGTGGCTGAACTTTTATCCTCTGCACAGACAAAAATGAATTTTCCACTCTTGGTGGACTACCTGTTGTTTTGCACTTTTCTGTCTTTGTTCTTGCAGGTAAATAAGCTTTCAGCCAGAAGAACTCATAAATGTGTTGATCTTTCACTCCTTTATGTATTTACATTCTGCAAAAGTATCATTCATTGGCTGTGTGCGTTTGGTGTTGAGTATGTTTTATAGTCAGATGCCTTTATTCCATGACACATCAGTGTTGGATTCATCTGCAGAAGGTTTTTCACTTTGTTTTTTTCTAAACTTGTAACCCAGTATTTTTGTGTTACTTTAAAGTCAACCTTACTTTATTTAAGAAGTCACTCATTCAAAGTGGCAAAAGCACGAGGTGGCTTGAAAAACAGGTAGTCTAGTGTTTGTGGAGCTCTGGCATGTAGTTAGGCATTGTTCAGCACTGCGTGTTCCTGTTAAGAGATGTTTGCTCTTTTCTCTGTCTAGCAGGTTGGGCTTACTGGGTCAGGTTAGAGGTCTCTGTTGGCAACGTGTGGAAAAAGGGGAGCCTACATACAGTAATGCTGCTTAGCAGAGTCATGAAGCAGGCTGTACCTCCACACTAAGAAGCACTTTGCAGACTTTTGTTCCAAAGAATATAGCTAATTGATTTTGAACCGATGTGAACTTACTACTACAACCACCTAAAATAATGAATTTGAGTGTTGAGCTACATGTTGCATAAAGTACTTTCTGTTGCTTTAAGTCGGTAGTTTCATATGATGTTTTAGTGACTGTATTGTAAAGAATGGTTCATTCTTATTTCTTGTGCTTTTTTTCCACCTGTTATTTTAGAGCTTTCTTCATAACACCCAGTCATGTTTCCTAGCCTTCCAAGACTTCCCCTTGAACAAAAGCTGAAAGCTTGTCAGCTTTGCCTGTCTCTGTAATTTACCAAGTTTGCCAACATCCTTTCCAATGAGATATTTCTACTGGATTTTGCATTGCAGAAGTCTTTAATAATTCCTGTCGGCATGCTTTTTTGACTGCCATCAAACAGTGTTGATATTTTCAGAGACCGATCTAGAATTTCTTTAAACTTCGTCACATCACTGTTCCTCTGTTTTATCCTATTGTGTTTCATTTATCAGTGTGTTTGCTTGTTCTGTTTTCTCCCAGTTTTTCAACAGCTTATTTTGGAAGGACATTTGACCTGCTATCTGCAATTCCAGGGAAGCTTCTGGAACCCTTTGAAAATTGCTGTCACTTTTCCATCATCCAGTTCCCTGATAACAAGCTTGCTTAAAGTGTGTTAATTATGGATCTGTTTTGAAAATCTATTAAAAAATAAAAACCCTGGTAGGAAACAAAAAAGAAAATACAGAAAAGACAGTCTGTATTCCAAAGCTACATTTCTAGGGCAGTGGAAAGAAAATCACAAACTAAAATTTCTTCTTTTTTTTTTTTTTAATCTTTTGCAGGTGTTAGGCCTTTTGCTTGTCCACACTGTGACAAAAAGTTTAGAACATCGGGTCACCGGAAAACTCATATTGCTTCACATTTTAAGCATACTGAACTAAGAAAGCTGCGACATCAGCGTAAACCTGCAAAAGTTCGAGTAGGGAAGACGAGTGTTCCAGTACCAGACATTCCTTTGCAGGAGCCCATACTCATAACTGATTTAGGTAAAGAGCGAGTAAATCTGTGGTCTCTTGAAAGTTGGATTTCATTGGAAAATAGAGTTCATGGTTTAATCAAGCAAACATGTTCAGAACCTTCTCAGAAAGATGCACTTTGAAATAAGTCATCAGAAATAATCAGAGTTCAGAAAAGTGCCTTATTGTATAGTTTGCTTACAGAGAAATTGTATTATCCTTACCAGAAAAAAACCTTGTGCATTTTTACATTACAATAGGAAAGGAGTTTAACTATTGCTAGACTGTTAGTACAGAAAACATAAGACAGTTCATGAGCTAGATTCTCCTTAAGAAGATCATATTTATTCAAATATATATGTATTAATGAGTTGTTGTGTTATATCAGTTTAGTGTATTTGTTAGAAGTGTGACTTCAGCTGAATTAGTGATACTATTTCAAAAAAGGGCAGAATAATTCTGGAACATGGAGAATTTATACAGTTATTTTAATTCTGTTGTAGAATAATTGTTACAACATTATGTAAAACCACTTTTTGGAAGAAGGTAACTTGTACAGCTCAATTAAGACAATATATATTGTTGTCCAGTAGATGTCAACATAGTGGGCAAGGCATTGACTGTTCGATGTTGTTTGACTCACCAGTCTGCTAACCCCTGCCTTGTCTGTTGTCTAGTTATCTTTATACAGTAGAATATTATATAGGTAATCTCTTTAGCCCAAAATCTTTATCACTCTTTAAAAATCCTTTTGCTTTCACTGCTTCCAAGAATTACTGTGTCCAAGAGTAGTGGTTATTTTGGTATCAGGTATTGGAATCTTAAATTTTCAGAGTAGTAACAAAACTTAGCTGACAGCTTCAGATATCCAGATCACACTCT
>NW_010236948.1:34462-38912 GCF_000690775.1 Eurypyga helias
GTACAATGCTATTTCTTGATTTTAAAGATAATGGCACTTCAATGCAATTAATATACGTGCAGTGAAATTATGTTTCTGGGGAAAAAAAAACCACCAAGTTGAACTCTGCTGATATTGGAGTGTTCAATGTAAAAATAAGAAGTTCCACTACATGTCTAGAAGGTTCATGTTTTTCCAACCCACTGACAGTATTTGCATTCTCCTACAAAAAAAATGTTTGTTCTTTTAGAGATGTCAAGAAACTAGTGTTGGTGCTCTGTACTAGTGTTAATCTTTGAAGGGCACCTTTGATGAAGAAAAGAATTGGTATATGTTTTGCTTTACAAAAAAGTGTAAATTGTTCTGAAAGTTTATGAGGTCTGTAAATTGTTCTCTGCCTGTTACAGTGTTTGTTTCATTTTATTGCATGAGTTGATGGCATCACTTGACTAGGAAATGCAAAAAAATTACTGTAAATTCTCCAGCGTGTACTTTGGTTGCAAAGATGGAACTAATGGGAGGGAAAATACCTTTTTATAGGATGTTGCCACTCAGAATTATTTTGTTGACTTACCATATCCAGTGTAGAGCCACCTTTCACTGCTCTAACAGCTTGGAGAAATGTTTCATTTATCTGAGTTGAACAGGTTGAGCTAATAGTTAGGAAGTGTTTTATTAAAAATCTCTGTTGTTTTCTGCTCTGTTATGCACGTTGTTAGGAATTTCTGCAGTACTTCTGCAGAACCACTGTAACCTGGGATATGTTCCTAAGTTAGTCAGCTTTTATTCATTCTAAAAGTTAACTGAATGATTCTGCTGTGCTACGTATGATGAAAAATAACTTAGAGTGAGTTCTTGTCATACGGAGTTCCTTCTGTTCTGGTTTGGAAGACTTGTGTCATCTCCTGTACACTACTACTGTTTATCGTCACAGTAGAATGCCAGGAGGAATTTGGAAAGTAGGGTTGTGGGTTTTGTTTTGGTGGGGTTGTTTGTTTGTTTGTTTTTTATTTTAGCAAAAATGTTTTTACTAGACCGACTGAGGGAGTTAGGGAAGGTGAAGGCAGTTTTGGCATATATGAGTGTTTCAAGTCTCTGACAGATAAACTTGTTCTCCTTTCATTTCTGGCCTCTCTTCTCAAAATTGAGAGAAATTCCCTCTTCTTGTCTTACACGCTTTTCAATTACCTTTGGAAGTCAGCAGAAACCCTTTGGGCTTTCCTTTCTGAATATGAAACATTGCATGCCAGATGAAGCAGTCTGAGGAGAGAAAAGACGGCATAAAAGGCTTTTGGGGTGAATATTTAGGACCATAAAGGAATCTTTTGCATATTTGTGGAAGCTTTGCATCGCTCCCTCAGCCTTGTATATTAGTGCTGTGATGAGAACTATGGAGTCCACAGACTTGTGAATGATGATGAGGTTTTCTTTTCACTTGGGAATCTGCTGCTGTTCCCATTCTGTCACCATGTTTGGGGTGATGTCCTGTTGGCTGCTGCTGAGATGGATGCTCTTGCATTAGCAGCTGGATATTTAGCAGCAGGAACTTTTAACTGATTTTCCAAAACTGACTTGACTGACTTTAGGGAACAATGTATAAAGAGCATTTCCTTAAATAAGCTGGTTTGAGGTTTTTTTTTTTTCCAATAAATTTTTGAAGGTACCCAAAGAATCAGCCAGACTGATTGATTAGCCCAGGTAGATGATGTACAAATTCAACAATTTTCAATGGACTATTTTCATACTTTAATTAAAGGCAGATATATTTCATAGTGTTTTCTATTTTTCACAAAATGCATATTAAATATTTGTGAAGCTATAATGTGTATCGGGGTACATTGATTAAATATCATTTGGTTAAGGTGAAGGTTGGAAGAGCAAATACTTAATTACCAGCAAATTTGTAACTGTCAACTTTTTTTGAAGTTAATGTTTATTGTGGATATATGTGATGCTTAATGTAATGAGGTGGACCTATGGATAACAGAAGAGCCATCATGGAAACAGATAGCATGTGCAATATGATCTGTATAATGCTAAATAGATGAATGGATAATTTTAAATTAGTCCTGAAAACGTACTCATTTTCTTTACGTTCTTGCATACTAAAACTCACTTTTTTCAAATACCAGCTCTTCAGACTACTGCAACTTTGGAATAACTTTACCAAATAATTTTTCCCTTTTGTGTGTTTATGTGTGCAGGTCTTATTCAGCCAATCCCAAGGAACAGCCAGTTCTTCCAAAATTATTTTAACAATAATTTTGTGAATGATGCAGACAGACCATACAAATGTTTTTATTGCCATCGAGCCTATAAAAAATCTTGTCATCTTAAACAACACATCAGGTAAAAGAAATACAAAGAAGAAACAAATTTATGGAAAAGCATGCAATTTATCTAGTGTTTGCTGAAAAGACTTCTTTTTTTACTGTGTCTACGTAGTGAAACAGTAATAATTGATTTTTCTGGTACGGTTGAAGGAGACTTTGGACTAATTCATACGTATGTGCCGTTCTAGCTATACCCCAAAGTGATTGTGTTTAGTGTGGAGTTTAGCTTATTAACACTCAGACTCTTTTTTTGCTAAACTATGTATATAAAATAGCAAGCGTTGCATGTGAATTCTTGTCACGTTTTTGTAATTGCACACTCCAGATCATCTGCTTTGTATGGAACTGCTGTTTTTCGAGAAGGAGATTAATTTAGATTTTTGTGTGTGTGTGCTGTTGTCTGTGTACTAAACCTAAAAGAATTTAGGCTTACATTGTAATTGAGTAAACATTTTTGGGATTGTCCATATAGTGGGTGTTTCTTACAACTATATGGTCATGGAGTCACAGAAAAATTTGGGTTGGAGAGGGACAGGCAGAGGTGACTAATCCAGCCTCGTTTTCCAAATAAAGGCTAGCTTCAAAGTTAGATTGGGCTGCAGTTTTACAGTCTGTGACATTTAGTTATCAAACACTGCTCCCTGATTTTTAAACGGTGAATAACTGGAGGAGAACATATGAAAAAACCCCCCCACCAAAGTTCTCTACTATGATCTAAGGAAATTTTCCCAACAACCAGGTGGCAACTTGCTTCTGCAATATAAGCTTTGTACCACTTTCTCACTGTCTCTGGGTCAACTCATGGCGAGTTCCTCGTGTCCTTACCAATCAAGTTTTGTATCGGTAGGTTCTCAAACTGGCTTGAAACCATTCTTGGCTTCTGTATGCTGTCTCATGGGAGTGGGGGAGGTCTTGAAATAGCACATCTTTTCCTTTTTTAGTATCCTACCTAGATAAGGTAGGACAAAAAGACACTGTCTTTTGCAGACACAATCAAGCTGAATTGCATTAGATCAAAATAATTTATATTAGTAAGTGTTGCTGGTCTGCATCATTATCACGTTCATTGTCCTTCATGGAAATAGCTGATTTGAATTGTATTTCACACTTGTCTCTATTTTCTTAAAGAGAGTGTAACTGTTAGTTACCATTAAAATGTTAGTTGCCACTAAAGAGGGTCTTTGTTTTTCTTCTCAGTACTGACATACAGAGATGTGATGGGGTACCAATCACTTTCCAGTGTGCTGCTTTCTGGTTGATATTTGCAACAGATTACTGAGTGAAGCTTAGCTTAGCTTGGCTTTGGTCAGAGTTTTGTAGATGAGTTGGAAACTTTACTCTTTTTTTCTATGTTTGTTCTTTGTAAGTTGGCACTGCTATGCCTAAACTGCTAGGCTTGACACTTGTGTAGTCAGACTGTCTTTACAGAATGATGCTGATCACTGCTTAGAAAGCTTGTTTCCCCCTCTGAAACAGCGGGAAATTAGTAGTAGGTGTATTTCTGACAGAACAGTGACTGAATAGTGTGTGAGGTTCTCCCACAGGCACACCAAGGAAGGCCTGGGGAACCCTACAGCCAATTTCCATACATGTATATTGGTGGCAAAACAGTAATCTTGGTGCTGTCACGTGTCTTTATTACGGCATCTCAGGTTCGGAGGCTTCTAAGGCTATTATAATCAAAAGCCATCCCTAACTTTTCCCAATTCTGTTAAATCCTGCTTACTTTATCTTCCGTTTTCCTAGCATTCACATTGCCTTCCTCTTAGTTCTCATTCCTGGGATGCTGCAGCTGTAACCCTTGAATTTTTCATTGCACTTCCTAACCTGTCCTTCAGTCTGGTTTATATCTCGATGTAGTCCTAAAGGGAAACTCCTCTAGCACCTCTGGAAGGCAGGATATAATGTGTGGGACATGTGGATAGTATAGGGGAGAGAGCTTCCCCAGTAGAATGTTGTTTTCACAGAGCAGTCTGAAAGACCGGGCCTTGTTCAGGGGATGTTCTGGATGGACACAGTTCTTTTTCCAAAAGTTCCATTATTAAACATAGTAGGAATGTATAATATGAGAAGGACCATATTATATATTGGTCCATTTTATATATTGATATTATTATAATATTATATATTATAGTATG
>NW_010236949.1:0-5147 GCF_000690775.1 Eurypyga helias
CCGGTGCTTCCGCCCGCCGGGTCGCTGGGCGCTTTGCCGCAGGATGTGGTGAGGCTGTGACAGGCCCCTGGGTAACCAAAGCTTCCGCCTCGCGCGCAGATGTTCCTCCGCGCCACTCGCTGCTTCCTCTACCCCCGTCTGTGGCGTGATCAAACGCCTCGCCGGGACACGTTTTCGGGGGGGTTTCTTCTCTTTCTTACGGGGTCGCAGCCCGTTTTAGCAGCGCTGTGAGCGGCGAGACCGTGCGTGCAGGGAACTCGCCTCGCAGCCCAGGGTGGATCTCGCCGGCACCCCTGGGAGTTTGGATCTCTGCTCCTGCACGGGAGAGGTTACCGCTCCTGTTCCCACCGGAAAAGCAGCCTTGGGAAACAGCGAGCCTGTTCCTAGTGGGACGAACTGAAGCGGTTTGGGTTTCCTCCCTTGCTGTAATTAAATAAGAAAACGAGGCCTTGGCTTAAACCTTTTTAATCTTTCTCCATGGAAGAAATGCTGATTAGCACTGCGTAGCAGCTGTTAGAGATGGGCTGAGCTGCCGCAAAGGTAGTCCTGACCTTGAATTTGGGATTTTCTTGCCAACGTTTGAGGATACTGTTTACCTGTTTGAACAACACTATGGCTTCACGTAAATCAGAGTAGATTTCTGCTTGGTGAAGGGGGTTTGTTTGCTTGCTTTCTTATAAAATCATGGAAACTCTGTTTGCCAGATTTGGTCAGGCATCACCTTTAGTTGACTTCTGTTACCTTATTTATCCATCCAGCCCATGTGAAGTCGTATTTTTGGTGCACACAGCTTTCTGCCTTGCGCTTCCATCAAAGAGCAGCTTGACACAAATTGCACGAGGGGATGGATGTGGGAACAAAGGAGGTATAATTAGCTACAGATAAACAGAGCTGTGTTTCTCGTCAGCATCCTTTCAGATCTTAACTTGTGTCTCACCCTCTTGGAGCTAATTCTTTGCCACAGACTGGAAGAGGAAGGCGAGCTTTCCCTGGTCTTCCAGCTTTCAACCAGCCTTCAACTTGACGTGAGCTAAACTGAAATGAAGAATCTGTTTGTGGCCCGTCTGCACCTGCAGCAGAGGCTGTGGCCACTCTCGGAGCTGGTGTTCCTTCAGGACATTCTCTTCCCCGGTGCCTGAGCTGTGACTTCTTGTTCCCCTCCACCCTTTCGCGTCCTGCCTTAGCACTGCGACAGCGCGCGCGGCTCCTGCTCGAAGGGCCGACCGGCTGGAGTCCGGCCGGCAGCGGGCCTGAACTTCGCTGTCGGACCCGTACCGTTCAGGTAGGCCTCTCTCCGGCGAGGGGGCAGCGTAGGTGGAAAGTCTGACCCGGGTGAAACCCGGGTTGTTTCACTCGCCGCAGTCTGGTGCCCTGGACATGGATGTTGGTGGTGTGTCCTTGTTTCTGTGGGGTTTGGGTCTCGCGGTGCAGAGTGGCAGTCGTCTGCAGGGGCTGTGCTGGGGGCACGGGGGCGCTACACCTTGATGTCTCGTTTTGCCCCTTCCCGTCGCACCTCCCTGGGGGGCTGGTTCTAGGCGCTGAGCAGGGGAGACCTTGCGGGGTGCCTCGTCGCTCAGACCAGCCCTGCTGCGGGCCAGGCTGCGAGGAGAAGGGATGAAAGGAAGCAATCTGGCATTGGCTTCCCTCCCGCCTCAGATCTGGGGCGAGGGCCCAGATGGTATCCCAGATCTCTTCCTATGGGATTTAGACAAGGTTTCCTGTTGAGAGAGCTGCTCCTAATCGCTGCCCTTCTGTGCTGCCTTGCAGATCAGGACCAGATGAGCAGCGGGAGGCTTCTGTGAAGATCAGAGTCACCCCAGCCCTGCCCCGGGAAGTGGCCCAGCAGCGCTGCGTCTCTGGCTGTCATCGCTACGGACCTGGAAAAGAAAGAAGAGAAGAAAAATGTCCCATGCTACCGAGCAAGTGTTCAATAAAGACAAAACCTTCCGGCCCAAGCGCAAGTTTGAGCCGGGGACTCAGCGGTTTGAGCTGCACAAGAAGGCTCAAGCCTCGCTCAACGCTGGCCTGGACTTGAAAGTTGCCGTCCAGCTGCCGCCGGGAGAGGAGCAGAATGACTGGGTGGCCGTGCACGTGGTGGACTTCTTCAACCGCATCAACCTGATCTATGGCACCATCAGTGACTATTGCACGGAGCAGTCCTGCCCCGTCATGTCGGGGGGCCCCAAGTACGAGTACCGATGGCAGGACGAGCACAAGTACCGAAAGCCCACGGCCCTGTCTGCTCCCCAGTACATGAACCTCCTGATGGACTGGATTGAGGTACAGATCAACAACGAGGACATCTTTCCCACTAACGTTGGTGAGTTCAGTTCCATTGCGGCTGGGGATGGGAAGCTGCTGCAGAGCCCTCTCCTTGGAGCCCTCCTTTCTGTTCCAGGAGATGCTGCTGTGCAGGTCACCCTGGTAGCAGAGCTCTTCCTTCTGCAGTGCTCAGGGGCTGGCAGTGTAGTAACCTCTTCGAGCACCCGAGAGACTTCAGAGCTCCCCTGGGGTGCTGAGATACCCAGAGCTATACCAGATCCCCTTTGGAGTCACGGATACCTCGAGGAAAGCCAAGCTGAGCCTGGGCAGCAGAAACCAGAGGCTGCTCTTAGGAAAGTCGGTCTCTGGCGTGACTCGAGTTGTCCGTGCTGGACACGGCCTCCTGAAGGACAGCTCTCTGGGAGCTGATTGCTAGCTGGGGCTCGACGTGCGTGCTCTGCATCAGCCTGGCAATGGTGGCCACATTTCCCTAATTAGCCTCTTTGTTACTGCGGGCCAGCGTTAGCTGACTCTGCCCTTTCTCACTCGGCGCTTCCTGGTGTGCGCTCAGCTGTTCACAGCTGGGTGGGATGCTGGCGTGTGTGTGCGTGGAGGGAGGGGCGGTGTTTTATCTATTGCCAGGGTGATGGAAATGAGAATTTGGCCCAGGACACCAGATCTGCATATCCAAACACCGCTTTGTGTACTGGCTCTGGGACAAAGACTGTTGGGTTTTTTGTTTGGTTTGTGCTGAATAAGATGTGAGAATTGAGTATCTAAAGCATTGGGTAAATATGATTGATCCCATTAGAAGCTCCTGTTTCCTGGGATGCAGAGGACAGGATGCAGCAGAGCTCTCTCCCTCCTGCCCTGCTGTTTACTCCATTGGGGCTCCGATGGGACGGAGTTGGTCTGTTTGGGTCATCCCTGCCACCGCTGCCACACGAGTGTCCTCAGAGCAGCTCCGCCTGTGCCAACCTGCTGCTCAAACCTGGGGTGAGCGGGGAGCTGGGCAGCAACAGCCAGCCCCCCTGGGAGCTGAAACGCTGAATCCTCCCCACCCCTTCCTCCGGTCGCCCCAACAACTGCTGCGTTGCCTTTAGCGAGGCCTCTCTGGGGACTGTAAGCAGGGGGTGTGTTCTGTTCGGGCAGGCAAGACAGGAGGGGGGTTATGGGGGTTTTTTACTGTTGTCAGCTCCGCTTTTACCAGGTTCCTCACCCTTAACGCCTTCCTGCAGAGCACTGAAGGGGTTTAACTAATTCTCCTTCCTCCAGAAACAACCTGTGTGAACTTTAAACTGTAATATTTACCGAGATGGCCAGTTGGCCAGACCCCACTACGCTGCAGGGCTCCGGCCAAACAAATCCCAGAGAACTAACACCTTAAAGAGGACCTTAACGTCTTTGATTTGGAACCAAACACTCATCAAAATAAGGGGGAACTGTGGGAGCTAACAGCACCGGCTCCTTCTTTTGGGAAGTCGCTTGGTGGTATCTGTGTTTTGCACTGTTTATGTAAACACGCCGAACGGGAGTGGGAGGAGACTGTCAGGCTGAAGGAGCTGCTGGGAATTGGAGGCTGGTCCCTGGCTCTCGGTTGCTGGCAGCGATGGACGGCGTGCAGCACTCTAGCTTGGGAAATCTTTGCTTTGAAAAACCTGATCCCAATGGAAAGGAAAAAGGAGAGGGGAACTGGAAATTACCAGGGACAGAGGCCCTTTTGTCCCAGTCCATCCCTCCTACCCATTTATTTTAACCCTAAGGATCCAGTTTTCACTTTGAACGGTTCTTGCGGTCGTGTCTCCCCCCAGGTACTCCCTTCCCCAAGAACTTCCTGCCAGTGGTGAAGAAGATCCTCTCCAGGCTCTTCCGGGTCTTTGTCCATGTCTACATCCACCATTTCGACAGGATCACCCAGATGGGCTCAGAAGCCCACGTGAACACCTGCTACAAGCACTTCTACTACTTTGTGAAGGAGTTCAATCTCATCGACACCAAGGAGCTGGAACCACTGGTGAGTCTCTGGGTGGCTCAGGGCACGCGCTGCTCTGTCGGGGTCTGCGCAGAAAGGGGGGAGTTGGGGGGAGTCGCAGAGGCCTCTGGTACCTTCTCAAAACGGGCTGGCCGAGTTCAGGGCATCGGGTGGGGGAGGTTGACCTGTTCTCCAGCAATGTCCTTGTGTTCCTAGCAGAGGGTTTGGGTGCCCTGCCAGAGCCTGGCCCTGTCAGCCCTCCAGGCTGTGGGTGGCTGAAACGCCACTCAACGACCCCCCCGCCACCTTCCCGCCACCTTTGCAGGGAGGGTGGGGGATGGAGAATGTCACCGAGGCCTGGGGGGGTGGGGGTGGTGGTGTTTCTAAAGCCGAAAGCAGCAGAGCAGACCTGCAGTTGGGCACTGGGTGTCCTATCATGCCTGGGAATGGGAGGGGTGGGGGGAACTGCCCAAACTGGAGCTCTTAGCACCAGCGTCACTGCAAGCCTGAGAAGGGCATTTACAACTAAACAGGGGTGAGGCGTTTTCATCCACACCCTCACCTGGCGATCTGGATCTTTGTTCATGGTCCCTCCTCTTGTCTGTCCCTTTGACAGAAGGAAATGACCTCCCGGATGTGCCACTGAATCAGACCTTCCTGCTCCCACCTCGGTGTCTCTTCCAAGGACTCCGAGTCCCGCTCCTGCATTGGAGACGTGATTCAAGGGGAGAACAGAGACGTTTTGTTAAAGAAATCTATATATTTTTAATGAGTTTCAATGTAAAACTGATATTGCAGGAATATTTTTTTAAAGATGCTCTAGATAAACTAGTTTTTTATAGTAATTTCTATAAAAAGAAGAAAATACTTGGGGCCACTTGTTGGAAATGCTCGCTCTGAGGAGGGAAGAGCC
>NW_010236949.1:5214-5425 GCF_000690775.1 Eurypyga helias
CATGTGCTTCAGATAGAGCCGGGCCATGTAGCGGGCGCTGCCACAGAAGCGGTACTTCCCTCCAACACCCATTTCCCACCCGTGAAGGGAGGTTACGTGTGGATTGAGGAAGAAATGCTGGTGTACATAGATCCCCTGGGGTGCTCTTTGCTTCCAGCATCTCTTCCATTGCCTGTGAGTCCACTTTTTGGCCAGAGCTGCTTTTCTGCTC
>NW_010236950.1:0-57248 GCF_000690775.1 Eurypyga helias
AGGGGAGGGGAGGGGAGAGGAGAAAAAGTTTGGTTTTGGTTTTGGTTTTTGGCCAAAGTTAAAGGTAGAGTCCTTTTCCTTCCTGGGTTAAGGTGTTTGATCATTTTGTATTTGAACACGACATCTTCTTCCTTCACAACTTTCAGTGGCCAGAGGAAGGGTATTGACAGCTTGGGAGAAGCAAATTGCAAGACGAAATCACAAGCAAAATTGTCTGTGGTCATATATGCCTGTCTGCAGGATACATTTGTGGGGGAAGCAATGTGTGTGCTGAACAGTCACAACTGCGTCGGTGCCCTTGGGTTATGGACGAAGTTCAGCTAGGAAATATTTGGATTCTAAGTCTCTACTTACCACATGCGAACTGAAAATTTCATACGCTTATTGCCCACCCAAATGTGAGCCAGCATTCATGTGGAGGGCAGAGAACACAACTTTAACCCAAACTCTCCTCCTTTTCCCAGCTCCATCAAAAGCAGAGGGGAATTTCTCTGAGAAAAGGGGCAGCAACCACAACTCTGAGAAACATTTTCTTTCTCTATCTCATCTCTGAAGCAGCTGAGATCTCCTCTTACTGGAAGAACAGGGAGGGGTATGTGAAGAGGGAGGAAAGGAGGAATGGGACCTATCTGATGGAGAAATCCATGGCATTGTCATCCTAGTCCAGTACTACTGCTAATTTTTTCCAAAGAAAGAGGAGTATCTCTGAAATTCTTTAACAGTATTATGATGTTACTCTTCTAATTCTTAAACAGTATTATGATGTTACTCTTCTAGTTAAGAGCCATTTCTAGACGTGTTTTATAGTGCTTTGTAAATATTTGACATTTCTCCTGTGTTTGCTTGCTTATTTTTTTTTAACTCTCATAGGTCCATACAATGACCCTACAGAGGCACTTCATAAGGGCTGGCATGTCTGCAGTTGTGCGAGTGGGAACAACTGTGCTTACCAGGAATGAGAAAAGAGAATGTTTTCTTCATTACTTCTGACATCTTATGCCGGCGTCTGGCTTGTTCGGCAGCTGCAACTGGGCCTAGGCCCAGCTCAAAGCGCTGGAGGAAGAAGCCCGAGTGTCGTACGCATCTCTCGGCGCGAAGCTCCTCCCTGCTATTAGGTGCTGTGAGGACCCGCATAGCTCGTTGACAGAGAGCTCAACGGAAAGGCCCTGACGCAGTGTGGTGTTTAAACACTCCAAGCACATAATTAAATTCCAGTGATCTTTCAACAGCCGAGTTTCAAGCTGAGGTACTGGTCTCCCTGGCCTGGATCCAGCAAAACACTTCAGTGGATGAATAAAACTTTACCGGCCGTGGACAGTCCTATTGGCAAATCAGCAAGAACTACTTAAAGTTCGCTCAGCGTTCGGTATGTGTTCAAGAGTTGTGTTTGATGTGGCCACGGTGCCCCATGGTAAGTGCCGTCTTGAACCAGGGCCTAGATCTAGTTTACCCTGTGGTGCCTTCTTGGCGCTGCTGATTACCTGCCAGGCAGGCCTTGCTCACTTAGATGTGGGCACCCGTGTTTCAGAAGCAATGGTGAGCACTTGTAAAGGCCACTTTCTCGTGATAAAAATTCAGTGACGATTCCCTTTTGGACAGCAATATGGTGGCAGATTTACATCTGAGCACTCTGACCGTTGAACTTTGAACAAACTTTCTCTTGGACAGAAATTACGGGATTAGAATATCATAAAAGTCTGAAAACACTGCATGTACAGCCATACGCAGGAGATACACAGTTATCACAAACTGCTAGTAAAAATGTTGTCCACTGCCTTCAGTAAAATCCTGACCATGCCTTCTTTCTTTTTCATGCCTCACCTTTACATACGGTGTAACTAGAATTTTGCCTCTTTCCAGGTTTCAGCCAAGTGGCAAAACATAAACCTCTTTTGTTAATTAAAGGGGAATTCTGAAACATCTAAAGTGGAAAAGCAAACTTATTAGCATGCTTTTCCTGCTCTTTTTCCTTCCAAAGTGTTCTAGGAACCTACATTTTCCAAAAATGTAGTTGTTCAAGCGAACCGTGGGGTGTGCAATAGCCACCAAATTCACTGCCAGCAAAACAATCCCAATATTCCAGCACAACCACTTGGGGTTGTTGAAACTCGAACTGCGGCTGGAACATTGCCCGTGCATTAGGGCACTCTTCTGAAGCCTAACACTTCCCGTGTTCAGATTACTTAACCTAAATGCAAACAGAAAAATAGTAAGATAACATTTGTGGTTTATGTTATGTAAGTGTAACTCATGAATACCAGGCTGTAGGAGATTTAAGGCACATTAAAATCTGCCAGCAAAAGGAGATACATTAGTTAGCTGTTCTGTACTGTGTTACTTAAAGCATATTTGTTTCTTAGTTTTCATACTATTAAATAAATACTTATTACATATAGTGTCTGAAGTCAGTTAGTGCTGCACAGTACTTTTATAAAGTAAAGCAATAGAGGCCAGATTTCCAGGCAAGAATCAATGCAAATTAACAGAATTCAACAGAACTGCTTTAGACAAATAAAGATACATAATTTGCAATTGTTACGAACTCATGCAGCTTCTCTAGGATGTCAGAACTCATTTAACTCGGGGACTCCTGTTAGCTGCTGTCCAATGTGTTGTTGAAAACTACACCTTTGTGCAAGTATCTCTAGTATCTTAAAAATATTGGGTATCACGCTTTTGGTAGTTTCAGATGTGATCAGATGGTGATAAATTAGTATACTGCCCTACACCTGGATAATGGAAAGTATTACTAGCTATAAACACTTCAGTAACCAAAACTCTGCTTAGATAAAGGTGATGGTATACCCAAAATATTTACTGAGGTGTCTGTATTTGCTGTGTAGTAATAGTGGTAGATGTCACGTTACCCACCAGAGGGAGCTCATACAGCCAAATGTGAGGGTATCCTGTACCCACGTAAACTAATGACAGCTATTCAAAGGGTTATAAATAGATTTAAGCAGATATTTAGCAGTTAGTGCATAGCTGGATGTAATTTATGTTAGCCGGGAACTGTTACGGGTGGGTATTTTTCCGTGAAAGAATGCTCTTCTTTCCCCCAATGATTTAAAAAATGAGTGTTCACATTCTTCTTGGTGCAGATAACTTCATAAGGAGGTACTGTTTCATACGTGAGTAGTGGGCTTTTTTTCTGATTAGACACACAACCAGTGAGTGAGCTTCCCAAATAAGCCTAGCATTTAGAACAGTATTTCTATGTCTGAATGTGCCTCCGGCCCCCATAAATATTAACATTTGCCTCGGGGTTTTTTTTTGTATTGACATCAGTAAACCTCTATACTGGTGTACCTGCGTAACATGAATACAACAGGGTCTGACCAAAAATGGTTAATGTCTTTAGCAGGTAATGTTTTTAAATGATGGATTTGCTTCATTCTACTCTTAAAAATATAAAGTTAGTTGACATTTCAGCTACGCAGGAGGAATGTAACAGGCAGGAGTCAAAGCTGGGGAGAGCACTGTGATGAAATGGCTGTGGAGAAAGTCTGAAGGCAAAGGCAGATCTGGGCTGTGCACTGAAATGTGTCATGTGCTTGTAGGAAAGTCACAAGACAGGGGTGGGAGGTTTTTCATCACATCACGTCACTCTCCCTTCATGTGTGGAGCTGGGGATGTAGTTGTTAAAAGCACCGAACTCTACTTGTGCAACGAAAGCAGCAAAAGCCCATTAGTGCACCCATTTCAGTGCAAAAGCGCTGTAGCTTCAGTGTAGTTTTTTCCATACATCGGCTCTTTATCAAGGCTGTGGTTTGTTTATCTGTAATGCAAATACAGCAGTTGTCATGCTACTGGGCTCGATGATCCCTATGGTTCTACCATTAGCAGAATAGCGTCACATACTGATATCGGCTGTTTCTGCACTGCTGTGAGCATCTTCATCTCTGTATAGCTCTGTTGATTCTACGCATATTAGGCAAAAATATAACCTTAGCTGAAGTAAATGTTCCGGTATGAAATGTTTGTGTGGACTAGGCTTGGGAAAGCCTTGGGAAACATCCCAACAAAAGCTTCTTAATTTTGAGCTAAGGACAACAGCCTATACATCGCGCTGGTGCAAGCCATAAGGAGCAAAAAAGCAAGGAGTGAAGGCAGTCAGCTCACTCACCAGTTCCTCTTCCTCGCTGCAACTACTTCCTTTCCATCACTTACAGTTCTCAATCCTCGTTCTGAGCACCCAAGGCACAGTCTGGCATCTGGCCGCACAGTTGTTCCATGAGCACACACATCCTGATTTCATTTCCCTAATTCCTCTATTAAAATTTAATACAAAATACAGGCAAATAACTAAATCCACCTGCTCTCCTATTTTCCTAGGCAGTTCAGAGAAAGCAAGCATCTCGCAGTCAGCACCCGCAGGTTGCCTTGCTGCCGTCTACCAGCACCGAATCACAAAACGTCGCACGACTCTCACATTTGGAAACCATCTCAGGCACACGGTGATCATCAGACCGCGTCATGAGATCACCAGTCAACTGGATCTGGGCTCTGGAACGATGCTGCTTACTCAGTAGGGGTACAGATGCACGGGTTGTGGTTGTTTGGGGGTGGGATTCAAGGAACTGAGGTTGAGAAGGGGAAACTAATGATTGGCGTGTAGGAAAGCTGTGTGACTCATGCTAAAGGTTGCACTTTCCACAGTTTAAGCCACCAGTCTAGAAAGCCTAGGTCAAGGTTAAGAGTAATTTGTGAACGACTGTCATCTTTCATTCATACAGATGTGAGAAATGCATGACATTCCTTGTGAGGAGCACGGAAGCACCTAGAGGAGACCGGCACAGTCAGAAACAAGGTAGATTATTTTTTTCTATTCTTACAAAATAATTTACTTCTTTGAAGTTAAAATGTAATCTGCACAGGTTCTGTGTGCATCTGAAGGACCCATCTCAACAAATCCCAGTTTAGCACTGCAAAACCAAGGGTCTCAGTGGAGGAAAGGGTGAGATTGAGGCTGCCCGTCCATCCCTGCCTTGCTTCCCTCCCTCCCAAAGGTGCACTGTGGTACATCCCTGCAGTCACAATGTCCAGCCTTGCCTCACAGAAGCCCAGCAGGATGGGCAATGGGGGTCAGCTTTTCGGTACTTGTGTAATAATCGCCCCGGGCCTTCATTGCTCAGCACCTTCCAGACCTGTTGTGAGGACAGTTAATTGTTTCACCATGGGTTTTCCAAGGATGTTCATCACCATATTATCCATGTATATACATGCCAGGAAACTCCATCAGGAGGGAGAAGACCCTCAGGGCCGTGGGTGCGTACGCACATCTGTGGCAGCTGGTGTGCGGGAGAGAAAAGCCATGCCGCCTCCCAGGTTTGTCAGCTCTCCGCATAATGCTGCTGGCCAGGGCCAGCGCTTCTCCTGCTGCATCACTGCCCAAACCAAACTTCCTTTCCCTGCCACCCTCTTCTTCGACCATTGCACGTTTTGCACCCTCCATGAGAAGACAGGTAAGGCTCCTCCATGCAACATTTCCCCCCAGCTCCTCTGGAGACTTCAGTCCTGTGTGTTGAACGAGCCAAGAATTTTATGTAGGAGAAAACCCGAGGTGACTCCATGATGACAGTGTCCGACAAGCTCATTCCTGCAAGCTGGGCTGTGGCGAGTTCAAGCAGCAAATGGGCGTGTGCCCGAGCCCCCCAGCCACATGGCCCAAAGGAGGGCCAAGAGCATCCTTGTGTCGTACGCTTGCATATTGTTACCTGCAAATATGAACACGGCGTAATGCCCACAAAGGCCTAATGGCAATAAAGTCACTGGGGGGAGGTGACACGTGTCCAAACATCATTAATTCACAAAAACCGCCAGAATACAGATAACTCTGGAGAGGGAAATATTAAAATAAAAAAAAAAAAAATTGCCACCAAACCCAAACCTGTAGGTCCTCATTTTCCAGAGTTTTCAAGTGTAAAATTGCCCTAGCCTCTGACTGTTTCAAGACTGCATGAGTCATATCCTTGCTAACTGGAATACTTAAATTGAGCTTGTTCAGCATTTGTCAAGATGGAAGGAAGTTAGTTAGTATAATGGGAAATGGGAAGCACAGGTCTTGTTTTTTTAAACCCATGTACTTTACTGTTTTCTTAAGTGGTCTGAAGCAAACACATTTGTCATTGTAGTGGCATGCTTACTTTTGCTAACCTGAATAACCTGGAAAACAGCAAGAAATGAGCTGGACATGAGCCGGCAGTGTGCGCTGGCAGCCCAGAAAGCCAACTGTATCCTGGGCTGTATCCAGAGAAGTGTGGCCAGCAGGTCGAGGGAGGGGATTATCCCCCTCTACTCTGCTCTGGTGAGATCCCACCTGAAGTACTGCGTCCAGCTGTGGAACCCACAACAACGGAAGGATAAAGACCGGTTGGAGCGAGTCCAGAGGAGGCCACAAAGATGCTCAGAGGGCTGGAGCACCTCTGCTATGGGGACAGGCTGAGAGAGTTGGGCTTGTTCAGCCTGGAGAAGAGAAGGCGCCGGGGAGACCTTATGGCCCCTTCCAGTACCTGAAGGGGCTACAAGGAAGCTGGGGGGGACTTTTTACAAGGGCCTGTAGTGACAGGACAAGGGGGAATGGGTTTAAATTGAAAGTGGGGAGATTTACATTGGATATCAGGAAGAAGTTCTTCCTGGAGAGGGTGGTGAAGCACTGGACCAGGTTGCCCAGAGAAGTTGTGGATGCCCCCTCCCTGGAAGTGTTCAAGGCCAGGCTGGCTGAGGCTTTGAGCAACCTGGTCTAGTGGAAGGTGTCCCTGTCCATGGCAGGGGGGTTGGAACTAGATGGTCTTTAAGGTCCCTTCCAACCCAAACCATTCTGTGATTCTACCATTCTATGAAATACTCTTCATCGGTGTAACAGACTGCATCTATGCATCTGTATGCATTCAGCAACTTCTGCTGTCGGCTGAGCCTTTCACATCTTTCCTTGCCTTCTGACCACCCGTGAGTTGCCAGCAAGAGGCCCGGGCCACGCTGCTTTTGTGCTGAATACAACTGCCGTAGTCACAGGCTGTAGCCAGAAGTTATAAAATTGAATGTTTCTTTGGCCGTCGAACTCAGATGCTGAAACTGGCTTCTAAGTTCTTGGGTGAAATACGATGTTAAACCATCTTTGACATGACTGTATCGCAATCAGTTGTATAACACTCTTTTTAACAGTGCTGTACTTACAATAGACCTAGCCAGCAGAACAATGTAAGGTCTCTTCTTAAATACCAGGACACAAATCATTTTCTATTTGGACAACACAGCATAAGTATGACAAACAAACATCTTCTGAAACAAAAAAAAATTAATTTCAGCTATTGAGTCAGCAGAGCTACACAGTTCGAAGTAATATCTAGAGAAAAAATCAGCAAATCCAAATTGGAGACTTGCTGAATATGTAAAAGTTTATCATTATTGTGCTCTTGATAAAAAAACAAGAAGTCTATGATAGATACAGCAGTTACCTCTCAGAAGGCTGTTCTAGCCGTTTTTACCCTTTGCCCAGCACTTCATTGATTTTCTGGCTTACGTTGACTTCTCTGAATTTTAATTTCATTTGCCTATGAATATTTTTGGAAAATTCCATTTGTCTATTCTCCTGCCCTCAAATCCCATTTCCTCTGCTATTTTTAATTTAAAAAATTGTTTTCGTGATATACTTTAACTTTTCTTCCTTGGTACTTCTAATTCAGTTTTACTCATTTTGACTGTGATGCAATTTCTCTGAATCACTGTTCTCAGGCACACGAGTGTCCATGCTGGAAGGCAAATGTACTGATACAAAGCATCAATTTTTTACTTTCACCGTAACTAAACGTAGGAGGAAAATTTGATTGCAAATAGCCACAGTCCATATTAAAGACAGATCTCTGATTTCAATAAGTTTGGCATGTTTTACGAGTTCCATAATTAGCCAGGCTGGTAGCTGGACCACACCACAGATTTGGTGTCTGTGCACCTGTGAAAAATGTTTCCTGAAGGCTTCCATACTGGTCAGTCTCTGTGGGTTAGAAAAGCCATATTCCCTGGCTACTCTCAAATCACTGTGGGTCAGAAATGATGTCCAGTTGCCCTTCTCTGCAGGACTTTGGCTCTCCCCCAGGTTTTTCTCAGAGAGTGTGATCTGAGATTATTCTGACACCTAAAACACAGTGGCTGCACTTAAACAGAACATTTCCAGGTGAACGAAGTTATCTGTGAGTCAAGTTCTGCCATCTGATCCACCTGCATCCAAAGCCAGTCTGCTAATGAAATGGGATGATGTACTTTGTGCAGTTTCCAATGAATTGACTGAAGTCACCGAATAGACTGCCTAGATTCAAAGCTAGATCGAAAAATCAGTGACTAAATCGACAAATTAATTTAAAAATTACGATCCTGTTGTTCAAAATGTATGAATAGTAAAAAAAATATATATCCTTGATTCTGCAGCGTCCTGTGCTCAGAGCAAAGTCCTGAAGGCTACACAGGGTACGTTTGCCGTCAGCACAAAACTCAGGCGAGGCTTTTCCAGCACTCCCAGGCTTGACATCCCATGACTGGTTTTTTCTCTCCAGCTTTCACAAGATACAGTACCAACTGGACCCTCAGATAACAACGTGCCCTGAAAGAGGAACAAGTAGAGTGTTGCACTGCCCGCGGAGCATCCCAGCAGAAGGCGCATGCCTCAGCGTGGTGGTTTCCCCTCACACCCCTGCCCCGGCAGCTCCGGACAAGTGCAGACAAGGCTGTCCTCTCCCGCTCCCTCTGCAGAACCTCCTGCTGTCATGTCCGGTGCTTGCAGTAACACGGAGCCTGTTGTCACCCCTGGGCTGCAGGGAATGCTGTACGTAGTTAGCATGGAGAAATTAAGGAGCAGCTTGTTAATTTTTTGTCCTCTTTGCTACCACAATTAGCGGGGAACATTCTGGTGCCAAAAGACTTCCACGGGAATTGTTCTGATTACCATAAAATCCCATTTTTATAATAGATTAGCGATAATAATGAAAGCTAAAGTTCTGGCGGAAATCTTTAGTTCATAGCTTTCAATTATTAAGACACATTTCAGTACTATTGACACATCGAGTTGAATTCCAGCCTTATGAAGGTGTAACAAGTTGCACCCATCAAGCAGAGTTAAAAATACAGGGTGATTTAAGAACTTTCATAACATAAAATGGCTTTTCTATATCCTCTTTTAATGAAAAAAATACTGTATGAATAGGAATGGAATATAACAAAGAATTTTCAGTTGATCTAGGAAAATACAGGGATAAATAGAGCAAGTAAAACTAACATCTTACTTCCAGGTTATTTGTATATCAACGGGACTCCTGTCCCTACTTATAGCCACTTATGTTTCAAAACAGACTGGAAAATAAGAACAAGATATCCTCACAGTACAGCAAAAGCTGACATATTCTCAGTTGAAACTATGATGGTAGTGTTCATATGTTAGTTTTTCATTTCTTGCATGCCAAAAAGTAAAATAAAAAGACTCAAGCTATCTTTACACTTGAGGAAGGAAAGTTTGATCTCATCTGTTTCCTTTTAATTTCATAACTTGTGAATTATTACTGGCAGTACACTTGCTTGATAAAAAATAATTCTATTACTTCAATTTTTAATGTGCAATTTCTCAGATTTTTTATAGCAATGTAAAGTTGACATGAGATAATAAAGTATAGTTTTCAACTGTGAGGAGATCTGTTTTGAGATAACTTTCAAACACTTCAGGCATGAGGAAAATAATTTAAAAAATCTTCACCAAACTAAAATTAACAGACATGTATTCCATATATTAACACTGTCCCTGCTGTATGCCTTAGTATGGTCCAAATTCCCAACACAGAGACTATTTATATCATTTTCTAGTATGTCCATATCTTCTTAAATTGGAAGAAATATGTTTAGAAAGGAAACCTGATCTACTAGAACATATAATGGGGATAGATTAACTTCAATTATGTTACTCAAAATAAAATATCCATTATATAACGGATGAAATATCCATTATATTAAGCTACTGGCTGGCAAGCATTAAATCAAATATAGACTTCTACATACTCTGTATCTGTAGTAAAGTATTATAACATATTAAACAGACCTTTATTTTAAAATCTCTTTCAGCACAGGACCAAACCTGTATTAACTGCCTCACATAAGCTAGTTGGGAGTTATGAGGAGCCCTGTCTTTTTTGGTACTGTATTCTGAGCTTTTCCAGTTGCTCTACACACTGAGTCTGGGCCAGCTTTAGTGTTCGGTTCTCCTCTGTCAGTTCTGCGTACTCCTTAGCCAGCTGAGCAGCGTCCATGCTTTCTTTTTCCACTTGTTCCAGCCTGGCAATCAGCTCCTTTCTGGTGATTATGAGAAAGAAAAAAAAAAAAAAAAAAGATTAAAAATGGCAGGATGCAAAAATATGTTGTCTTGTGTTAGGTGAAAGCCGGGGTAGAGGTTGTTAATGTGGCATTACCCGAGCTGTTGTGAAATAGAGGCCTAGAAAACTAATTTGTTAGTTATCCTTTTCCTTGCAGAAGGTGAAGCTGGCAAAATCTGTGACAGATTTGCTGTTTAGCAGCCAAACCTGCAAAGTGCTGAAGACCTTCAAGGATCTCTAACTTCAGTAAGAGTTGAACATGCAGTTCACGAGGGAAGAATCAAGTTCCTGGAGACCCCGTGCTAGTATTTTGCCTGAAGAATAGCAATTCATTTTCCCCTTAATACCAAATGTATTTGAAAGAGAGCGAGAGGTTTTTTTTGTACAGTTGGTCAGCTTTATCAGTAAATGCTGTAACATACGCCTGGTTTCCTCTCCTCTGCTATGAAGAAAAATGCTTCTGGTAAATACTAGGCACATGAATCTGAACTGCATATATCGTTTCTATAATGTATTTACATTCAGACCTTAGCCCAGCTGCTGAGGAAGAGTGATAGAGCAGCAAACCTGACCCCTCCTGGTCTCTTTTAAGAGCAGACGCTGGAGGATTCAAGCTGTTGCTTCATTCTGGATGGAGTCACACAGTGCCCTGTATTCCCAGCGCTGACCAGGAGCTGTATAGTATCAACTGAAATTACCTCAGCACAAGTTAAGATAAAAGAGGTCCTAAAACAAAATACACTGAAGGCATGAGTAACTCACAGAGTATCTCATTGCTTTCCACTCAGTTACCCAGCAGGCTCTGGGTATTTTTCCTCTTTAAATCAAATAACTTATTCACCCTTGCTACAGGAAGTCTCTTCTAAAAGGTTTTTAGTCCTTTTGATCATTCTATCTCAGAGATTAGTTAACCTTTACCTGTTCATAGCCCTGTGACTTTATTTCTCAGCTATGTCATTGTTTTATGCTTGTAGACCGTCAGTGGGAAGATGTAATGCCTTCAGAGCAGAGAGCTTTTGCTGCAGTCTAGAACAGAGGCCCTTTGTCCAGCTAGACCCGTGCTTTCAGACAGGAAATTCCCACAGATCAGTAATTCTATCGCCACAGGTCAGAGTATTCATGAAATGAGAACATTTCAACATCTGCTGATCACTTACATTACTTACAGCTGCAAAACTACCACTTGGAGCAGCAAAACTGTAAGCACCTGGGTTTTGAAAAACACTTCTATCATCTGGGCCCCTTTTAGGATTGGTTTGATCTTCCTCTGTCTTTGCTACAGCTTCCAGCGGTAGCACAGTTTGCCCATGGTCCAGCTGACCGTTTACAGCCACAGTTACTGCCGTTCAAGGACTCACAAGGTAGAAGAGACCCCTGGCACACTCATTGCTGCTCTCTGCTTCTCATACAAAAATAAAGAAGAAAGGAAGTGTGAGCAGCCACTACAGCAATCCAAAAATTGCAGTCTATAGAAACCATCCTGTAGCTAAACATTTTGGCTTTGTTTCGTAGCACTGAGGTCATGCGTAGCAGCTACACCGCAGCAAGGCCTATTCTCTTCCCTTCCCTTTCACCAGGTGAAAGGTATATTCAACCAGGTCTTCAAGAGAAAATATCGAGCGTATTTTTGTTAGGCAGAATTCTATTAACATGTGGCACAACATCGTTGTAAAAATTTTAAAAGCAGGAAGCCATTAGCAGGTTCATTTCTCTTTGCTTGGGCCACGCTAGATCAACCCATTTTCAAATTGGCCATGATGAACTGATCTTGCTAGACAGTTCGATATTCCAGCTCCTGTTAATGGGACTGTAGGCCACAAAGGAGTAATTGCACGTATGCTTTAGAGAAGGAAAAACACATTTAGGACAATGAGATTGTACAAGCCCAGCAGCTTTAATCACTTCAGCCTCTTAGGGCCTCCTCTAGAAGACTTCTGTCTCCGAGGACCAAAAGAGACCTTCAGCAATATTTCTCTGTAATTATTCTACTGGTGCAATGTAGACTGAAGGATGAAATTAAGCTCTTCCAAATTACAGACTGTTGACTCAGAAGAGTTCCAAACAAATAAATTCAGAATCATTCTTCCTTACTTTTCTTACACTTACGAGGTTCTTAAAGAGAGGTGCAGTGAACACGCTAACAAGTAATCAGCACCTTAAAAGCAGGTCAACCTTTTCCATGGGGACTTCTAGTACGTGTAGAAGAAGGGTACTAACTACTCCGTTTGGACTTGAGCCAGGAGTGGCACAGACAGACAGTGTGCAAACTCAGACAGCTCTATTAATGAATGTCAGTCCCGATTTGATAAAAGGAGGCTACGTGCAGGCATGGCTTGCCTGCTGCTCTCCAGTAATACTCAAGCAGCACAGATAACTTTTTTGTTTCCCTGGGATTTAGCTTTGCTAGTAAACAAAATACAAATGCATTAAGATCAAAATATACTCATTGCTGTAGTCCACACTCCAGGACCTCCCTCGCAGAAAGCAGCTTCCTTGCACTGAGGTAGTAAAATTGCCCACTTCTGAGTCAGCAGAACCTACTTATTCCCTTCCCATCAGGATCAACACCTGTTTACAGGGTAGGGTGATGTTTCAGGCAAATACTGCCAGCCTGCCACCGAGATCTAAAATTAGAGTACCAGGGAATTGCTAAATGTTATGAATGGTGTGGTTTACAAAGCTCACAAAAGGATGAGGACAGTAACTAACATTTGCTTCTGATCTAATCCAGGATTTGAACTTAGCTTCCAGAGGTTAAAGAACACCATACTAAGCTCTTGCACCCTCTAGCCTTTGTTATGGATGCTTAATAAATAGATCCAGCACTGTGTAATCTGTGTTTTCTGTTAATGGTTACCCTGAGTTTAAATATTAACAGCATTGATAACGTATTTTCTAAAATGGTGATGAGGTACTCGAAGCTTTGAGACAATCTGTAACGTACACTTTAAGCGCTCTTTTTCAGGGAGGGGTTGGAGTGGGAAGGGAAGACGAGTGCAATTTGCATCATAAACCAAGAAACCACAAGCCATACCAGAGCACGAGAAAAACTCAGCGTGATCTTAGGGAAATTATTTCTCTGGTCCTAGCCTTAATGACTGACCATGCAGGGAAAAGAGTTCCTTTACAGTCATATTCACAATGAATAAATACCAAGGAAAGGGACAGACAAAGCAGATAAATCTAGCTGGAGACAAGTGTATTTGGAGATGGGCTGCATTCAAGGAAAACACCTTCCACAGTGCAAAGAGGTGGACTTGTCTTTCCCCCACTGTGAACAACATATTCAGGATCAGACATCCGTGGTACTGCACATTTCTTCCCAGCTAACATGTGTCTATGTGTTCTGGTGGCCATCAGGTCATTTACTCTTCCCATATTTGACATGGCTTTCCCGTCAGGAAGAATCATGACACCCTGTAAGGTAATTGCAGCCTGAGGAGACTTCCCTTGTGTGTCCCAAGTCTACTAATCAATTTTTAAAACAATGAGACAGCCTGTTTTAATGTAAGTGAAAATATTTCTCGGATGACAGCACATAAAAAGTCCGTAAGTATTCATCACTGCAATAGGGCAAGTTTAGGTTCCTCTTTGTATTAAAAAAGCTGTAATTTCCACTATTTGCCAAGTAATGTGTATTTTGGATACATGTAAGACAACAAAAAATCAGGTCTAGAATGGGAAAATTATTAAGGTAAAAGGTTGTCTTTATAGTTTACACCAGTCGTCTTCTGCAGTATCTGAAATACTGAAGACTACCTGTCTGAATAGTGTTGGGAAAGACACTCCAGAAGTAGTGTGCCTGGAGAAACCACCTGGACCTGAGACCTTAGCAATAGTCCTACGGCCATGAGAGCATGCTGAAGCACGTGGTAGGATACCACAAATGAAGCAGACATCTCCACTGTATGTCTACTGTAGTATGTGTAAAAGAAGGAAAAGAAATCATATCCATGATTTAGGAGTGATTCAAAACCAGGTGGTGGTCAAATGATATTTTCTGTAAAGTTATATTAGAATTGTCTGGGGGAGGAAAAAGAGAAAACCAGCCAGTGCTAAGAATATAAGATATAGCTAGCAACCATGGCAACTCTAATATTTAACTACATAATCCAGGGTCATTATCTAGTAATAGCAATATAACAAGTGCTCAAAATAACCAGCCATCCCATCCCTTTCACCCAAACTTAGATAGCCAAAAACATCTGTTATGGAAATACATGTGTGTTTCTGGAACATAAATTAAACTACATTCTGTGACCTAAATGTGGTGTGTTCTCGCTTCCACACCCTTCTCTTTCTTTCGATCATGTCTCCCATTCCAGAGTGATTTTGTCCCTTGTACTACATATTGCTGGCATAAATGGGAAGAGTTTGAGTGAAGACAGCAAAGTTAACGATGATTTATATTGGCAGAAAATCTACCCAGCGTTTTTTAAATTCTTGCAATTGCTTGTTTCCTTTTGTTTGTCTTTTTCCTGAGTAGCTTTTTTCCCCCTTCTTATTTTGCTTTGTCTTTTTATTTTCCCTTTTCCGAATCTGCAACCTCCCTTTCTCTCTTTTTCCGTTTTCCTGTGAGATAGTTGTCTTCTTTCACACTCCTAGCCTAGTACATTCCCTTGCCATCTACACTGCATACAAGAGAAAGGGGCAAATAAGCTCTGTTCTTGCCCTGATGAAAAGCAACCCCTGCCGTTTCACACCGCTGCCTTTGGCTGTACTTGATCCTCACACCACAGTGAGAGACAAGTCAAGCTAATCAGAATTAAAAGTCTTTGAAAAGTTGCAAAGTATAAATGTTTTTGACTATTTCTAAACAATTTTATTCAACTTTCTGTTTCCTAAAGATGTCTTTTTTAGAAATACACCTGCACTTCTAGAACTATACCTGCATGTATTATTTCATATATAGAAGGTTACATTGAACTTTGAAGGTTGGAACAAAAACTGTTCAAAGTAAAATGAATACTATTCCTTTTTTTTGTTTTGCTAAAAAGCTCCAATACCTGCGTGGACATTTATGTCAGGTTAACTTAACATCATTTCTTCCTCCTAGCCACAAATAAAAAAAAAAATCGCTCAAGCCATTTTCTGCTCTTCTCCTGACAATCATTGTCTTCGGTATTCCATGTGCACAGAGCACTACCAGGGGGCACAACAGGTCCCACACTGTCATGTGGGACTTGACATTTTAATTCCACAGGTGAGTCGGTCTGTGGAGAGGAGTTTCAGAGCACTGGCAGGGGCACCATCCAACAGCACTTCCAGTTCCCTTCAGTAAGGGAAGGGTATGCTGAAGGTAATGTATGCTGAAGAACACTGCACAGATTCCTTGTTTCCATCAAAAGGGATGAAACTCTACCATTGCCTATTTTATCAAAACAATATTTAAAAGAAATAGACCAGAGATAGCAGACGTATTAGGCAATGGTGAATCTGTATCTCCATACCTTCAAATTCAAATGTACAAGGAGATAAACGCCTACAACGGGCAGATTTCGGAAAGCTGCAAACAACTCCATCTTTTCATTATGTTAATAACTGCTTTTGAGGCTAAAAGCTTTGCATCTCATCAGACTTTTCGGAAAAGTCAAAGCATCCTTCCCTTCTGAGAATGGAATGTTCAACACACATGCCACCCCAGCCATTGTAATCCACTCTTCATTCTGTACATGCTACCCCACAAACTTCCTTTAACTTTCAAACTGTATCTGTTGACAATGTTGTTATATATAAATCAGCAATCACTAGACTAAAACTCTCTTTTATTTCTTGCTTACTCCTTCACCTCCACACTTATACTCCCCTTCTATCTAGTTTTATATCAAAATCACGGTTAATGTGTTCAGGTTGTGTGTGTTTACACATGTGTGAAGGTATATGTGTCCTAATAGTTTTTTAATCCACCTTCCAATGTCAGGTCCCAATTAGTTTCTGGAAGTTTTATAAAACCAGACTGCTACAGAAAGGAAAAACACTTCAGAGGGGAAAGGCAGTATTGTGAAACCTCTTCCAAAGTACTACAAAATGGAGAACCCACCCCATGGAGGTAGGGGTCATAAATAGTTCCCATCTGGAAAAAAAAAGCTTCAGTTGGCACTTGCAGCTTTTTAAACTGCAAAATTAAGTAACCACAGTGCACCAACCTGTAGGAAATTAAACACCTTCAATCCCAGTGTTTGTAGGACCACTTCTTCAGATTAAGAGATTTGGAAGGTGATGAAAGGTGCTGCATTGACATTTTTTCATGTTTAGGCATTTCACAGCTACAGAGCAGGTGAATATCTAGGCTACAAGTATGTAATTAGAATGCACATAGGAATCACAGTAATATAATTCCATTTGTTGCCTTATATTAGCGGCTCTTAACATCTGTTTAATGAGGCATGAAAACTTCTATCCACAGAACAGGTTCAGCAAAGGTAGCAGCGGTGGAAGCCTCCTCACGTTGTTCCACTGCTGATACCCACGGAGTGAAGGAAAATGCCAGCCTGAAGCTCCTTAATTCATCCAGGATAACCACTTATAAGAGGCTGACTTCTGGGCTCAGAGGTTGATTAGGAAAAGTTTTGAGCTCAGGTAAAAGATTTTGTGCATGTGTCTGCCATATCCAAGGATACTTCTAATTCAGCTAGTAGCACAGAGTGCACAAATAAACAAAAATGCATTCAAACGGCATTGGTTTTTTTTCTAGTAAGTGCAATAATATATATGTGAGTCTAATTTTCAAGGGCTCCTAGCTCACTTCATAAATGAGCATAACTTCAGGGATGTGTCAGTAATAACAGTACATTTATATTAGAAAACTGAAAACCAAATTATTTAGGACTAACTTTTGAGTTTATACATCTAAAGTTAAGCACTTAAACAACCATTTAATATTCTATATTCACTTTGGAGTTTCAGAGAAGACAAACACACACAGTTTCCACTGAATTCTCCTGGTTGCTTAATACCCATGTAAGCAAGCTTATATTAGACAATCAAATCTGGCAAAGCATTGCAAAAACATTTGAATTAATTACCTTCATCTTTTTAAAAACACAAATTACTTCTGATTAGCCAAGTTTAATTAATGATGAATCAAATGCAAACACTGGGACAATGTAGTGTTAATCTTTTCTGGTTATTTTTTCTTTTTCTTTTAACTTTTGTGGTGGACTGTCAGCAGGTGAGTGCCATGCAGGCCCCACGGTGGAAATGGATTTGTAGTGGGAAACCTCAACTAGTTCTGATGCTTTAGGCAAAAACTAACGCTATTGTGCCTGTAGCCATCAACCCCAAAAAAACAAGTCTCACTTTCTACCCTGCGTAGTCTGGGTTATTATAGAATGGTTTGGGGTGGAAGGGACCTTAAAGATCATCTAGTTCCAACCCCCCTGCCACGGGCAGGGACACCTTCCACTAGACCAGGTTGCTCAAAGCCTCATCCAGCCTGGCCTTGAACACTTCCAGGGATGGGGCATCCACAGCTTCTCTGGGCAACCTGTTCCAGTGCCTCACCACCCTCTCCGGGAAGAACTTCTTCCTGATATCCAATCTAAACCTCCCCCCTTTCAGTTTAAAACCATTACCCCTTGTCCTGTCACTATGGAGTCAAGGAGATCTTTGGCTATCTTACTTGTAAGACTAGAGAACATCACCAGTTTCACTCCCATCAGCTTGCTTCTGCAGCTGAAGACTCCCACGGATGCAAACTTGCCCAAACTGCATGGCCAGCACTGTGAAAGTTTCCATGAAACAGATGCAGTGGTCCACCTTTTACCCAAAGCCCACTCTACAATAGAGCTCTTTTGACCCCTGTTACTGTTTTACAAATGTTTCTATTCAAGCAGCATATGGAAAAATGATGGTGTGGTCTTCTTTTTCACAGGAAGCCTGAGAGATTGACAGTGAAGGCACCTTAAGTGTGAATGTAGAAATAAAGTAGATTTTGAAAGAGAAAGATTACTTAGCAGTAACTGTTATTCGTTGGGGTTGGTTGTCTGTTAAAAGCTTTCACTACTCCCCCTCTTCCCTCTCTCTGAATTTCTTTTTCATGTTTCTGGTGGGGAGGGACTGAGAGTCACAGAGTACACTTTGCCATTTAACAGTCATGCAAAGATGACAGGGGTATGAGTATAAGCCACAGACAAGAAGAAAAGTCCCCAGTTTACGCACTTTGGATATGAACACCTAAAATGTCAATGCACACGAGACAATGCATCTCACAGAAAAATGTTTACTAATACGGACAAGCACTCTAACTGAGGATCCATTATGCTCGTCATAAAAACGTGCAAAGTTCAATTGAAAAAAATATCTCTAAAACTGAAAAGGGGACTCACACCAGCTGAACTACATTGTTACGTGACCTGGAGGCTGTCAGGGGAGGTTTGAAGGGATATCTGTATAACTATGGGCCCAGAGCTATGACAACTCTGTGTCCTTAGTGGGCCTAGTTGATCCTGTAGACCAATGTCCCAGCTGTTGTGCTGTGTTGTGACCCTCAGGCAGACACATAAGGTGAGAAAATACCATGTGAAAGCCTCGTGTTTAAAACAGGATTTTACAAAGAGAATATACAACCGTAAATACTTTGGGAAAGATACTCACTTTCTTTCTTCCAGCAGAGCAATTTCTTTCTTGACCTCATGGTATTCTTCTGCTATTTTGCAGTGCTGTTTGTACACCTGCATAGATTCCTTAGAGTCATGACAAGGAGGCAGTGGCTTTAAGAAAAGAAAAAAAAAAAATACTTATACTGCCTCTGAACTAAATATTAGGGAACAACATGCATTTTGAAAGATACAGTATTTATCTTAATTCCTGGGAGAACACTTAAGAAATTTTTTTTTCCCCTCTCTAACTGCAGGATACAGCCAAGTATTCCTAGTGATGGCCTTTCATGGAAGGGAAAAAACCACTGCCCTGCATAAGAATATGTGTAATGCTTCAAACCTTGTAAGGATTTTTGGAACTTTCCTGTAAAGTTTGCAAAGTATCCCTAAAGATTGTTCAAAGAAACATCTCTCCGTTACCTCCCTCTTCCTCAGCTACAGCGATAGAAGCATGCTAGGGTTGATGCACCGGTCAGACCCATAAAAATACATCAAAGTGTTCTCACTGCAGAAACTGCAGCTCTGAGCAGAAGGGTAATTTGAGTACAAACAAGCTCTCCTTCTCCAATTCTGCAAGGTGAGTAGAAAAGACATGGAAAGCTATTGACTAAAGAGTTAGGGATTTTTCATGGATTCAAGGCTTCTTCTTCCAACTTATTACTAAATGGGACAGGACCATGAACTGGGACACTGGGGCTGATTCTGCTGGACTCAGATGGAGTTTTACTGCTGACCCCAGTGCAGTCAAGATTTCACAATGGGTTTTATCCCAGCAATGCCTCAAGCTGTAAGTAGTTTGATCATACTCTGTTTCTCTGCATTTCTACTTCCTGTAGAAGAAGGGTTCTTGGTTAGCAGAAACGGTATAAGAAATACAACAACTATGTTTGCAAAGTGATTTAGATTAACCTGAGATGTGAAGGTGAGATTGAGAGTTGAAGGATGAGAGCAATTAAAAAAAAAAACCCAGATAAAAAGATACAGTGAAGGCAAAAGCACTACACATCCTAACCTAAATACTGACATCATTGCAGTAAGATTTAATTTTTTTTTTTTTCCAATGCACACTGGAGGCAATAAATATGGCAAATAAACCACTCTGTCCTGGGACTCCTCGTATGAATTTCAACCCAGATCTTGAAATATAGTTTGGTTAAATGTCACTGGTTTTTGTTCCTCAAAAAGAATGCAACTTAATTCAGGCTTCAGGCTTGACTGTCACATTTTGGCTATAATGCTTTCAGGAAGTGTAGTATTTTTAAGTTATTAGCCATGAATCAATTGACTGTAAATGAACACCAAATAGCTTGCTTGAGCCACCTGTTTGAAGCAAAAGGAAGCACTTAAAATAGTTCTTTTACTGTCCAGTTAAAGAACATCCAATTGCATTTCACAATATAAGTAGATTATTTTTTATTTCTTCTTGTCCTACTTTGACTCTTCTTCATAGTATAATATTCCCATGATGACATTGTTAGGAAAAGAAAAGCACAAGTCTTCAGACTTCCTATTCATGATCTTGTAAACTTTTGGTTTAGCTAAACTGGAAGTCTAAACTTTATGAAACATATTCAGAGACAAAGATTTAAAATATTTTTATCCAGGTGGCAGGATAAGTTTGCTTCATATCAACCCAGTGCAGAGATGTAACTAATGTATAGACATTGCAGGTACTTGTAGATGGTACGTGGTTCCTCAATGAAATTTTAAAACAGACACCTATTTTCTATGTAAAAAATGCTGTGGCAGAATTGTTTCACAGCACATTGTTTTATTCCCTCTGAGCTCGGAGAATGTAGGACCCCAGGGAGAAGGCAGTCCATTATTTGATGAATCTAATCCCTAGGAAAGGTCTTTTAATTGCATTTCTATGGGGATGAGCAATAGCCACATTCATATAGCCACCCAAATAATAAGCATAAATTTAACAAGACAGAATATAGAAGTCTCAGTGCTCTAATCCAAGAATGCAAGGGTGAGCCAAAGTAGCATCTCTGGTATCTACCAGGGATCAGCAAACAACACATGCGTCACAATAAAACAATTTTGAACCGTACCCAGGGGGAAAGTCCCCAAACAGTGATACTTCAAAAGGAAAAAAAAAAAAAAACCCACACTTGCTTTTGATTCCATCTTTGTTTCCATAAATCTAGCTGGTTAAACCAGTTTAAAAATTAAAACAGCATTCAGTTTCTATATTCCAGCTTCCCACTCAAGAGATATATATAGAGATCTAAAAATTATCTCGTCATGCTGAGACTTAGTATCTAATTCCCACTTAGAACCAGTTGCTGACTTTCAGACCCCTTCCTACCATTGTTTCCTCTTCAGTGTCATTTTTTTCTTACATGACAACAAAGGATACAATCAGTTTACTAATATTGTGTTCATCCAATTCTTTTCAATCTTGTCTGATGCTATTAAGCACTATGTAAATTTGTTTATGTTTTTATAAGCCTAGATGGCTGGACAATTTGGTTTGCCCTTTTGTAATTTGAAATTTCTAAGAAAGGTTCTGGAGATAGTACCTACAGTGTCCATGAGGAATTGCTGGCCAATACAGGACATGGCAGGGGAGTTGGAACTAGATGATCTTCAAGGTCCCTTACAACCCAAACCATTCTGTGATTCTATGATTCTATGAAACAGGTTTATGCATGGATTCATTATTTAACAAACTACTGTATCAAAAGAAAAAATGGAGAGATACTAGTCCGGCCAGTTTTTTGTGGCACATGAGAAAATGCAAGTTAACACAAAAGCACGGAGAAATTATTTTACCCATGTCTATCAGCCTACTTTTTGACATAAACAAGAGTGCAAAGAATTAGTGATACATCTGTTCCCACCAAGAAAAGCTTTTTCAGAAGATGACGGCAAACTCTCAAAGGACAAATGCAAAAGCAGAGGCAAAACTTGCTTGTTCCAAAGGGTAACTCCAACTAGCCAGCTGACATCTACAATATTAACATATTTCCACAGAAAATAATCCAATAACAGAATAGTAACAGTTAATAGACTGGTCCATACTCATCTGAATGGGAATGGGGGAACCCGCAAAATCAGAAAATCCTGCAATTACCAGGCTTGCCCAGCTCTATCTTAGAAAAACCAAAGTCCTGTCCCTACCCCAGTTGTATGACCAGCCCAGAGCCTCACCAAGGATTAGAAAAATGTTTGCCATTTCCAGTTTGTTTTTGTTGAAGACAGGTTTGTACATTTTCTTATCATGCCAGCACTACCTTTCATTCACATGGTGGTTCTTTGTCCTACTTGATCTACCCCTGAGTTGTACTTATGGAGGGCTCTCGTATGCTTTCTAAGATCTATGCCTCAGTAAAGCTGCATTCCTCTAATCCATCCTAGATGAAATTTCCATTTTCCCTATCTCATCCAAGCAGACTTTCTCTTCTCCCCCTTCCACCTGGAATGACTTTTTTGAATGCCTGTGGCCAGGCCATGGGAAGTGTTGCAGATGGTGGCATTTCCTGGTGGCATTCCCACGCCACAGAAAAAGAACTGGAATTCCCAGTAGAAAACACTTCTTACCCACGAAGACTGTATACTATTTTTTTAAGAGTTTGCTAATTTACCCAGGTGACTAATTACAACAGGCCTTAATAAAGCTCAATTTGCAGTATATGGTTTTTTTCACCCAGAAGCCAACAGCCATACTTTAATTTCTTGTTAGGGGCGCCTGAACTTGTTACTTCATGAAATATCTTGCCGGTCCATAAATTAATATGTATAAAAGCATACTTGCTACATAAGCAAAAAACGCTCCTGCCAAAGAAAGTTATATTTAATGGCAACAGTTGCTACTTTTAATCCTGCTTATTTCAGGCTTCAGTGTCATCCACCCTCATTTTCCTGTGCTGGTAAAATATGTATGCACAGCATCTCTGGTTTTGTTCACAAAGCTAGTACTAAAGGTACAGTTTTTTCATACTAGTTGTCTATCCTCCTATGTCTGATTCTCTAAAAGGTCTATTTTTTCCTTGTATTTTATTGAATGACTCACAGTGACACTGACAAACTCCCTACAGAATCCAGCAAGCAGACACTAAGAGATCATAGAAATCACAGAATGGTTTGGGTTGGAAGGGACCTTAAAGGCCATCTAGTTCCAACCCCCCTGCCATGAAGACGGCCAGGGATGGGGCATCCACTGATGCCTGTTGTAGGCTACTCTGTAGCTGCATGTATGTATGTACATCTTTACAAGACTATTTATTTAGATTTTTGTTTAGAATCCAGATATGAAAGATGCTAGAAGGTGATACGTAAAGGCAGCTCATGAAGCAACAGGAAGAGCCCAAGCAGTTCTGCCTGTTTTTTAAGACAGGCTGAAGGAGCTGCTCTAACTAAAATCTTTGTCGGGTGACACAAAAAGACAAATTTCAGTAATTTTTTTGCTTCACTCACATGACAGTGTGCTTTGCCTTGCCATATGAATATCCGCATTCCACGCTCAAAAATGTTTTATAGTTGACAGTGACACCCAAGTGTTCAAAAACTTGAAAAGTTTGGGGTTTTTTAATTCACCTTTGTTTGTTTGCATTTATTTTTTGGTTCTATTATGGGGAAAAAAAAAATCATAACTTTCTCCTGAAAGGTTGAACTTTAAATAAAAAAATGTACCATGCAGTTTTGCCATCTGAGCACATAGACTCATCTAGAAAGCAACCTTTAGCACCGGTCTATCTAAGTGGTGTCTCACTTTTTGTAAATTTGGTAATTTTCAGCTAAACTATTATGGAAGGCCAGAAAGTTCAGTGCCAATATTTTGCACATGGTCCATGTTCATTATACGGCATCGTGTACTCTTCCATGATGGATGAAACCACATTATTCCATGCAGAAGTGAGAGCTGCACGCTGCAGCTTCTTGTGCAACTGGAACTCTGTGACCCGTTTCAGATACCTAGTCTAGGATATATCCAGTCTAGCCTAGTTTTACTGTGAAAGTAAGTAGTTCTCTTTCCTCCAAACAACTCAAGTCAACTGGATGAGAGAAACAGAGAGTTTTGCTCTCCTTTCCTAGGAGATTTTCCATTCTTTTCTAACCTTAGTATGATGCCCTGACTTTGTAAGTACCCATGTCTTACATAATCTAAGATAAGATCACAGTTATCACAGCAGCATTACAGGAGACTTACCAAGTTCATAAGCAATCAAATCTAATTATAGAGTACTGCAGTACTCTAGTATTTCTCTTGGAATTTAATATGTATTAAGAAAATACAGCATACCCTTTAGAAACACAGTACACTTTTGAACTTTCTAAAATAATTTGTATACATCTAACAGAGTCTTGGCAGTCAGTAGAAGCTACAGTTCCATTATTAAAGTTCCAGAGTAACCAAGGTTTCTTCTAAATGCTTGTATCACACACAACAAACTGTCCCTTTCATAATGTTTTCATTGCTTCTTTTGTATAGGTATTTCCTACTAAAGCATGAAAAACTACCCACTGACTTACCAAATCGACAGTATAAATGGTTGGAGCTAATTCTCTGCTGCAGCAGTTTGATGGTCATTTAACACCACTGATCTCAACAGATTCATAATATAAAACATGATATAAATGCCTCTCTCAAACTCAGAATTTCATGAGAAGAGATAAAGAATTACAGAACATCCTGTGCATCTGTATGTGACTTGTGTTCTTCCCTCTTCGGGATTGACAGAGGGAGATGAACTGAGAAAGTCACAGGAAATGCTGGAAAAGGACAGGCAGCACACAGGGCATAGTAATGCGGGTACTTAGCACTGGATACCTTCCCCTGTATTCAGTGACCTAAGCAGCAAGGCCTTGGATGTAGGTGTCTAAATATAGCAGATAACCCGTAGTAGAGTGTCTGTCAGAGGGGCCACCACCCGCGACGCAGCTAATCAAGGAAACACCTTCCAAGGCCCAGTCCAACTTCTGTACAAGGCAAAGGTTAATGTTTCCCAATAACAAACTGACCCTGGCTGGGCTACCCACCATGCTGCTCACACAAGTGTGTGCGTGGGGGCGGGGAGATGACGCTGAAGCCCAAAGAAGCAAGTGCTTTAGCCTCATTCAAAGTGTTGCTCATCAGTGGGCAGAGAACAATTTCCAGTACTGCAAACAAAATTATTTGAAATCAAGATGTTTATTAATAAGAGCTTTGTTTCAGTGGTAGCATATCAGGAACTTTTTTGTCATTTTTTTTTTAATAATAAAGCTGAAAAAGAGAACAGGCTTTTCCTGCATATCGCTTAAACTGCTTTGTGCTCTTAAGTAGGGCTTTTGTGTCTGGTTAACTATCCTATTTTTTAATTTTTTTAAAGTTTAAAAAAAAAGAAGAAAAAACTTTAGGGAATTTTGAGAATTGATATTGTTTTCTTAAAAATTGTACCTTGGAATTTCTTAGAGTAGTAGAAAAATGTAACATTCAAACAGATAATTGGAAAAGACAATATTTTTGGTCTGAACCTTGCTAGGAGATCAGAACATTAGAGTGATTGTTTGTATTGTTCAGAAAAAAGCTGTAACTTTCAAAGAGGATTCTCCTCTGGTAAGAGTCCTTATAGAGAATTAGCTACTTGCAGTTAGTCTCCTAGAAATGCATTTTCTCCAGCCAATCCTACCTCTACCTCTGTAAAGTTGGCACCGGTGTTGGACAGCAGGGTTTATTACTCTGTCAGGGGGAGGCTGCACTGAACTTTGCCCTGCCATCGGATACCAGTGCCCAGGGAGTAGGTATGGTAGGATCGTGGTAGGAGAAGTGGGAACACTAGGTAATTCTGTTCAAACAGCCAAGTTGTCTGCCAAGACCTAACATAGAAGGACAAGGGCTTGAAGCCTAAAACAGAGGTGCAAATTGCTTGGTACTCAGGCTGTGGTCTGCTGCCTGCATGCATAAAATTCTAAGGCTCTGATTTTCCAAGTCACTTTGTGAACTCACATAGCTTTCAAGCTGCTTTCAAAATCCAACCAGAAGATGAGCTAATTTGGCCTTTTTGTTGGTTTGTTTGTTTTGCTTTTAAAAGAGGTTTCAACATTTTCCTTTGTATGTTTGAAACCTGGAAAGTTATTCCCTTCATTTTTTTTAAAGTGCCTATTATTATATAGCCACCTACCTTACATTTATGGTTTGTTTCTTTAAATAAAATACAAATGCTTTTGACTGTATTTATGGCATGGTGATGAAAACCTTGTGGCTCTAGATGTGATATTTTTATTATGAAAATATGTACCAGCGTTCTTACAAATTCAAGCATTTCAGGCTGCTATGCCACAGTTGATTAAAGGATTCATTTGCATGACACTTCATGCGTGCTGCTTCATACAGCTAACTTTGGGATAGACAAAAGCATGGTTGGAATGACAAGGGACACCACCATTCAGTACTTCTGCAGGTCCTGGTGAAGCCCATCTTGTTGCAGTTTGCTTCTGTAATACGGGAGCGGCCCGTTCCAAAGCTGGTGTGCTTCTATTAGCATAAATTGCAACCACATGCTATACATACCCTGACACCCTGAGCAGTTTGGATTATAGCAACTTAAAAAAGTAATTAATAAGAAAATTTAACTAGGTAAATTATAACTTTGTTACGACTATAGCTTGTTTGAAATTTTAAAGCAATATAAACATAGTGTGATTATATTAAATAGTTATAAATTTAAGCTGTGATCCAGATTGACAAAAGCAAGGACATTCAAGTTTTCATTGCTAGAGCCAATGCCCTGTTACCTCTGCATCCACCCAGAACCCTGTGTTGACTTAAGTGGCTCTGGTTGAACATAAAGGCATCCAAATATAAACATGCACATAAGCTTGAAAAGCTAAAAGATGAAGCACTGCCACTAACTTTATGCTTTCGAGTGGTTGAGTCAACCAGATACTCCCCATAAGTTATCCTTTCAACTACCTCAATCTTACCAAAAAAGTTTCTGAAGGATAATAAAAAGAACATTTTCTGAATCAAAGCCTTTGATTGTTTCTTTGAATTTGTTATCATATTGAGATCATGAGAGTGAAGGAATGTTCTCTTGAAAAAAATGTCAGGTACTTAAGAGACCAAGAGGGTTTACTTAGTGCAATTGCTCTAGTGTGTACTTAAAAAACTTTTACTGAAGGACTATTATTTATCCAGCAGACTTGAATGCTTCCAGAGGAGCAATTTCAGTCTATCATGAAATTAAACATTTAGAGTACATTATATGTTCCAGAAATGGGTCATAAAAGTCCTAATAAAAAAATCATCATTTGGCCTGTAAAGTACCTACACCTAACACTGGTAATTTTGTTTTTATGTACCAGCAGCAGTAATGACAATCAGACTTTGTGCTAAAAGAGCAGTCTTCATCCACTGATCTCAATGGTCTAACAAAAAAGGTAAAAATCATTAACCTCTTTTCAGGGATGAGCAGAAAAATGGAGCAACTTGTCCAGGACCACACAATGTGTCACTGACAGAGTTGGAAACAGAATGCAAGTTCTTTAATTTCAATCCACTGCCTCAGCCACACAACAATTTTGCTTTTCTCAAATTGAATTCTTCTGGGGGGAAAAAATTACATCAATCATCTTTGCTGTACTTGAAGATCAGTGGAATAAAGACGCCAACATACTACCCTGTTCCTTTCAGCCCAAACCTTAAGTTGCTATGAGTTCCTTTAATCTTTCCTAGGTATGCCTAAGGAACCTGCCCCTAGTCTCAGGATTAGAGGGACAGAGCAAGAAGAGTCTCTGTCATCCTCCATTCCTGCCTCAGTCACCCTTTTTGTGAGAGCAGTAGGAGAGAGAAGTCCGTCCTTTAAGTCAGCCACCTGCCAGTGTTGTCTCACTAGTGGATGGGGACAGGAAGGGTGACATCATTGGGCAGCAGGGTTGGCTAATGCCTTTCTCAGTTTACACTCAGGAAGCAACTGCCTTCGTATTGAAATATCAGAGGAAGTCTAAATGCTCCTGGGAAACAGATGATTTGAAGTAGTTTACAAAAGCCAGCAAACACTCCAGAACCGCCACAGAGGAAAGGGAAATAATCCCTGGATACAGCACTGGCTCTGTGCCTGGTGAACCATGGAGTTGCCATCAACTGCCATCTGATTGTCCAGTATTGCAGGGCTCCACTGTGCTATGCTGACACACCAGACCGGTCACACAGGCTGCACCGCCTTCATCCCGTGCTGTCCGCAGACACCTGCTAGGGCAACCGTTAGGGTTGCTGGCTGTGCGGCGTGAGCTGGGGAAACTCGGAGGAGGCTCTCATCACTCCTGATGACTGGCTCTAGTTGCCCAAGATTAGAGATAAGCTGGCACTACAAAATATACCTTTGTACTCTCTTGGACTGCTTCAGAGGAAGCTACTCATAATGGTCTTAGCACAGCCTGTAGGCAGGAGAATATAACACCTGGCTCATTCCTTCTCCCATTAAACCCACAAGAACTCTCCTCACTTCAGTGCAGCAGTACGTGCTGTGTTTTGAACAGGTAATGTAAAATCAATTTAAAAAGCAGGTGAGATTGTTAAAAAAAAGTAATTTCCCTGGAATAGGGAAATGTCAAATTAATTTTTCTGCAGATCTTGAGAAGACAATATTTTCTTCTGTGGAAATACACAGTCTTATTAGGTCTATATATATGGAAATATACAGTCTTAACCTATTAACATTATACAATTATACAATGTTAATAGGTTACAGAAGCACCACTGAAATCTTTCACTATAGTGTAACAACCAGATTTTTTTTACCATAACTAACCCAGTGAATGTGAAGTAGAACTGTAGTAAAAACAAACAGACAAAAAAACAGACAGACAGATAGATAAATAGAAGTTTACCTGCAGCTGCTGATCTAGTTCTGGAAATGCCAAGGGGAAGTTTTCAGAGGAAGCATCGTCTAAAATGTAAACATGATGTTAAAAGTCAATGTCTACCAAAAAGGGCATTTCAAGTGATCTGTTTAATGTAGTTCTGCATTACATATATTCACAATAATATCGGGATCCTGCAAACACCTCCACATTTGCTTATCTTTCTACACTTGAGATACCATAATGGACTCCTTGAAAATACTAGAGGGTTGGCAGTATGAAAACGTTTAGGTGCTGGAGAGACAGAAAGCCTGTTTTGTATTGCAGTGATTAAACAAAACAAAGCCAGTAGAACATGTGATAATTTAATACAAACAATACATTCAAACATCTTTCTTCCTGAGCTCTCCATTACATTGCAAAGTAAAGAACCTTCCAAGGACAGCATCCTTACTACCAAAGGGTTTATTACCTTGAATGAGGGGAAAGATGTCTTCTCCATCACAATACTAGGACTTACCAGGGCTAAAACAGCAATAATAGAAACCTTTTTTCCCATCACCCAAAGGCAACCACAAGAACACACACACCCTGAAACTAGGAGACTGTTACCTAAACAGACATTATTAGAATGCGGAAGGCACCAAAATTTCTCCATACTGCAAAGAAATGTCTTTACTCTAACCCATAGCTACCAGTCCTTATGGGCTAGAGTTAGTTCATCCATGGCAACGAGCCAAGCTCTGTTTTTATTTATTTATTTATTTTTAGTACAGGCTTCCAGCAAAGGTGGGACAGACTGTGCCAGTTACGTCAGTGTTGTGATGTGGACACCTGCCCACTAGTAGCTGGACAGAGATCAGAAATATGAATCATACTTGGTAGTGTCACAGCTAGCCACTGCAATATTTCTTTCTCAGTGACTTTCACACTATCAGTTTTGCATTGGATTGTGATGATTGCTTATGCGTCTTACTACAGGTTACGGGAGGTGAGGAGAAGGTTACTATTAGCTAACTTACAGAGTCAGTTATGTGTAATGTCTCAAAATTAAACAAGCATGGCTCTCATAGGGGAAAATTGCTAACATAGGTCAGATCCTGCAATCTGCTCTATGCTGGCAGACTCATAAACTACAACAAAATTCCAACAAGATTAAGAGGACGATGTATCAAAGCAGGATGTTGAATATTCTTAGAGTACAGGCTAGGATTTAAATTGTTTGTCAAGTATTTGTTATCTCTTATTTCTGCCCTCAGTGGTCATACAGCAAAGTCGGTTAGAGAGAAAAAGTAAAATAAATCACCTTACCCTATGAAGAATAAACATACTGGCTAACAGACAGTCAGAGCCTTACTTTAACTAACATAACTAGAGCTGGGCACCTCTAGGAAGAGGTGCTCACAAAAGAAAAGAATACAGTAATGCAGAGAGGAAAAAGCAAAAGATTCTGAACTTCCCCAGGAAACCAGGTGAAGTTCTATATTTTCATGGGGTAGGAGTCTTGCTAGTATTATCAAAAAGTCATACCCGCCCCCTCCCCCTGCCCACCAACTTAATTTTTGACACCATGTCCCAAACATGTCCATTCTGAAAAATACTTAAATTGCTTTGATTGTATAGAATTCTATCACACTGATATGTGTTTACCTTTAAATTGCTGTTGCTTCCTTGTACAATATTTAAAAATAAACTAATATTCTAAAAGAAGAAACATGAATCATATGGCAATGCTGAAAGGAAGGACGGAATAGGACTCAGTCCGACTAGAGGTACAGCTGCCCTACAAATATTTGGCTGAATAGCTGTTAAATATTCTGACAGAGATACTGGACCACAGTTGTGGACAGCAGCTAAGCTGCTATTTGTTTTGACAATTCCAGCAAGTACAGTCTTTGGTATAGTAGCTTTAAGGAGGGACCTCGAGCAATTTTAACTTAGGAAAAATAAAGCACAAGCAACCCCAAGAATTTTAAAGAAACATCAGCCAACAATTACTTTTTCACTGCATCATATATTAAAAAGAAAACAAAAGAAATGTAATGTCAGAATATTAGAAAATATATTGGATTATCTTCAAAAACAACCAGTAAAAAAAAGTTTGCAAATACTGTAAAAAGGATGGAATAGAGAGAGAAATTACTATAGAGGAAATCCTTTCAATAAACAGATGTTCCCTGCTTTTTTTTTGAACTCGAGTGACTGAGTCAATGGTACTAAAAATAGAGCGTACTGGTATCCTAACCATTATGGCATACCGTAGTACATTTTATAATGGGCCTGCCCTAGCATCTATTGAACAGCTGCTAGGGTTTTTTTTTAGTTATGCTGGTTTAAGACTTGTTTAAATCATCATCTGATGTGTAGAACATCATCGAGAAAAGTTGGGGACTTCACTGTCTTGAAATTTTTCTGAGTTCCTAATTCTCTTAGGCTCCTCTAAAATTTTCAGCTAAAGCATTTAGTTTACAAAAATTAACAGAAATCCTCACAGCTAACTGCAATGTTGTTTTCTACAAAAAGAACAACAGAAAACTTTCCCCACAGCTTCCAATGAAATAAATTACTGCATTGGGTCAGTCTGTATTTCACTGTTGTCAAAGCAACAACCACAACAATAACAACAAACATCACTTGGTAAGAACTAAACACATCCAGATTTCACACAAGGGGAAAGCAAATAACAGCAGTCATTTGCCTCCCAAAATATTTTTGAGGATGCTTTCAGAAAGTTAAGAGGAAATACATAAATTCTTGCATTTTCTTCCAAAAGAATCACTATTGCCCTTACAAGCTTGAATACTGGCTGTTGAGCCAGATATCAAACAAAAGCCCACTGGCTTCTAGCCTTAAAAATCTATGGCTCTGGAAATCAGAAACATTGAAAATGTCAAAAATGTAAAAAAAATCTTCTGAAGATGAAAACACTCTCATAGCTGTCTCATCTGTCTGTATGTGTTCTTTTCTATTCTGCATCTCCTTAACTAGACAATAAAATTCAGAAAGATCTCTTTTTCTCCTTTACTCAATTTATTATCAATATTTAATGAGTGACTAGGTTGTTATAGGGAGTCACTGATATAATAAAAGACCCCCTTCATAATAAAGTTAGTGGCTTTTCTGTACCACAAAACCCTGGAAATAACTAGGCTGATTCTTCACCAGATACAAACAGCATCTCACCCCTGTGGTCACTATTTTACTGCTCCCTTCCTTGTCACTCATAAAGAAAGAGGATTTATATTTCACAGTGGTTGTGGGAAACATATTTTGTTTAAAAATAAATATATAAAAAAAATCAGAGTCTGCAACTTGCTGCACCTGAAAATAATTGGGTTCAAAAGAAAGAAAGAAAGTAGGAGAACGTACACGTGAATGTGACGGCAATCCCAGCGAACTAAACCGCACTAACCTGTGATGTGAAGGAGTCAGATCAGGGACTTCATCACAGCCATTTAAGTTATCTGTTGCACGATTTCTAAATGAGTAGCATTTCCTGATTTCTCACAGATCCTGAAACTAATTCTGAAGGTCTATATTTAAAAGTGCACTAAAGGTAGAGACCTGTACCCGGGTTACAAGATAACTCGCTGCACACACAGTTGATTTTTTTTAACCAAAGACTCGGTTGGTGTGTATGCAATAGTCTGACATTCATGTTTGTTTCACCAGGTTCACACATTTGCTGTGCTCATTTGCTGAAAAATGTCATAACAGAAAGCATCTGAGGGAGGTTCTCTGGGGAAATCACTTCCTCCTTTTGCTCTGCATCAGTTGGGCTGAGACAAAGTACCTTTGTCTATGCCAGAGCCAGCCCTCTGACCATTCCTACAGCAAAACTAACAACATAACAAAAGAACAAGCTCCCTAAGCAAGCTGCCCAGATGATGCTGAAATGGCATCGTGGGCAGCTTCAGCTAAGGACAGCAAGGCTAAGCTGCTCAACCCAAAATGTCCAGGTGAGCTCTTGTATCTCTGCTGATAGCACCTATTAATACAAAGGTGAGATGGGCTTCTAACGTGTGGTACAGAGATCCACACAAGCCACACGATTTAGAAGGCTGAACTGTGTTAAGACTGATTGCCTTCATACCAAAGGCTTACTCCTTACCAGTGATGTCTTGATACATGCACACCCCTGGTATACGCTAATGTTGCACAGTTGAGAATGAATCATGCTTTTTGGAAAGTTTCACTTATTTAATCATGTTCTGGCCTTCTGGAGATTCCAATAGGCCAGAGCTCAATTATGGAGACGAACGAGCGAATTCCCTGACACTTCACTGTCTGACTGACACAATGTCTGGCACAATGAAGCCTAACAGCCCAGGCTCTTCCTACGTGGCTGCTCCATTTAGCTGAAACCTGGGCGATGGGCAATAGTTAATGAATAAATAATTTAAGAATAGCATCTGATTTACCTACAGCATAAATTCGCAAATTACAGTTTCTCTAGGATCTTCACAAAGACAGACAGAAATAGAACATAAAAATTTCAGTGTGTTGAAAGCACATTAAGGTTGCTAAATCAAGCACTCGATATTTAGGAAATGCCAATCACAGCTCTGCTTCTTTGAGTAACTGAGTTATGATCCAGTCTTTAATTATACAATCAGGTACTATTTTTTTCTCCTGCATGTGTGGGCAAATGTATTCAGATCTCTTCCTCCTAAATTAAAGAATTAAATTGGTAACATAAGTAGGCTGTTATCCTGTAAGTGGATCAGCCCTTACACAGGAAAAATGCTCAAACTTAACAGCAGGCACTGCAACTCACAGTGGGACAACAATGACAAACTGTGTATCGGGGTCCAGTCTTGGCCCTCGGAGGGCGGTGAGATCCAGCATCTCCAGCCCTGGTTACTGACAGACGAGCATAGACTCATCAAATTCGTCCTGGAAGGCTTTGTGGCTAAGTGACTGTGACTTGGCACTGCTGCATGAAGCTCCCAGGCTTCTATTCACAGCCCTGCCTGACGTGACCTTACACAACCTCGCAGTTACCTCACTCGTAAAATAGTGGGGAATGGTCACTGCCTGACCCAGGAATAGGCTAGGAAGGCTTGCTCAATAATAAGAGTTGTGGACCTCCCAAAAATAGAAACAACCCATAACAGAAGAGATAAGAGCAAAACCCTCCTACTCCATATACCTTCACTTAAGCCTAAAGCATCCTCTGATGAACACGCAGCCACTAGCCCTTCCAGGGTGTCTCACCTAAATTATTAACCTCCCAAAGATCAAGCCACTTACTTGTAGGTTGGGTGTAGTTTTAGGAAACTAGACCTGTAAATTTTAGACACAGATTTTAACAATCTCCCCCAGTTTTCAACCAATACATTATCTGCTGGAAAGCCTCTGTTGCCGTTACAACCAAAATGAGGATGGATTAGGGATTTGAAGGTTGCTGTTGAAGAAGGAACCATTGCAAAACAGCCTTGCATGATCAATGATAAAAGCAAAAAATTCTTCATGGTTACTGGGATAACATAAGCACAAAGAGGAGTAAAATAAGTCAGTTATGCTCTCAGTGGTTCTTCTGAAGAGTGCCATCAGAGGTAGACTAATTTCAAACAAAAGAAATTCCTAATAATTTCAAAACCAGTGATTTATCACCACAGGTCACTAGCAGAACTTTTCAGCTAGATTCAAGTTTTTTATTCTAGGAGGGAAGAGGGCGAAGAGATGTTTACCTATAAACCTACCCTTAGAATTATTACACAAAACAAATCCAGTTGACTAGACAAAATTTAATGAATTTACTGTTACAATCATTCTATCTTAATACGTTCAGTAAATAAGAGTTAGTGATATAAATTGGGGCATATTGAATTTCATTTGTTTAATCACATTGATGTTGACAAGCTACAACAAACTTTCTATTTGGGAACACTTATTTTGATTTTGGAACACTATATTCAGTTTAAATTGCATTAGTTTCCAAGTGATATAAGATAGGCTGAAATGAAAACGGTGCCTTAAGTCAAGCTGGTGCAATACAGTGTGCAGACACACCCTTGGAAACCTATGTTGGATGCCAGCTTAGTGAACTTGAGTAAAAGAGCCAAAGTTAGATATCTATATATACAGGAATAAGAGATACACAATAAAACTGTCTTCTTATATAGCACCCACTGATAGGCTGCTCCTGAGACTTTTAGGGAACCGGTTAGCCTACTTTCACATTAAAAATACTGCACAAAGCTGGTCAGGATTTCAGTCATCGGGTGTTGACTGCCCAATAATATAACACAATTCAATTATTTCTTGTTCACTGAGGATAAGCCAGCTCTGGTCTCGTAGGTCAGTTAAGACAAAGTAATCTCTTCTCATGAGTTGAGTGCAGTTTCTCCTTTCCCTGCTCCTCACACCCAGTGCTTGGTTACAATCCTAGCCAGTGAGATAATCACCACCCAGAAGAAACATTCCATTTCCCCTTTTTATATCCAGTTACACTGCCAGTTCCTCCTAGTAAGAAGTTGTACAGCCCCCGGAAGGAGAATGCAGCGTTTCTTGGTGAAATCTGTCACTCTGCCTTTCATGTGAAGTAAAATTTAAGGAAATGTTTGAGTAAGAGAGGTGTCCTCACCACTTTCCCCCGCTGAAGAAATTTTAGTATATACCCTATCAGTACATGAGCCTCACCTGATGCTTTACTATAACACTTAGAGCAGGTAACTCCTGTTTGAACCAAAATCAAATATCCTTGTCAAGGAGAAAAAAAGATTAAAGAAATTAAAAAAAAAAAACCCACACACACAAATAACCAAATTAAGGAAAAACAAAAGCCAAGTACGGAATATCTAAAGGTCTATCTGTTAAATGTTTTTACAGCTCATCTTAAAAAAATTGTTAAATACTTATCTGTACTCTCTTGATTCAACTATGGTTTGCTGGAAATTTTCAAACCTGATAAAAGTTTATTTCTTTTGCTTTTTTAAAATATATCAAATATAATAACCTTGTTCAGGCTTATCACTAAGAGCAAGAGTGGAATTCTTGTGAATGTATGGTATGGTTAGACCTATGCTGGTTGTATGCTGGTCTAGACTTCACAAGGGGTTATAATCAGGGAAGAACATGGCACTCACTTTACTGGTTGCTATTTAGTTTTATCAGTACTCACAGAGATTCTGGATTGCATACTGCAGGAATACTTATATGTGTACACTAAAGGACTCAAAATTATGGAAATGTTTAACAAAACGTAGCAGAAAGACTACCTTTCTGTAATTGAGTTTGTTCTCTAAGTGTTAAGAGAGAGGCTGAAATTATTAGCAGGCTAGAAAAGTAAAAAATAAAACATGATGCAATGTTAAGGAAGCTAGGCTTCCTGCCTTTCATGTCCTCTTCTTCCAAGCTATTCACAACCTTGTCATTTCCTACTGCTGTCTCTTGTCACAAACCACTCTGCCCTCTTTGAGTTTCCCATGGTCTCAGCTTTCCCTGATTTGTTTTCAGTGTCTCACACAAGCATTCTTTTTCCATAATCTGCAGGAGCACTTCCCTTTCTTTTACACCTCTCTTCAAGGCCTATCTTTGCCATAATTCTTGTAAGAAATGTTACTGGATCTTGAGATATGAGAATGATTCCTTATTACTTTCTGTAATAAAAATATAATTACCAGATTATTTTAATTTATGAAAAAGGACACATAGACAACAACATGTGCTTCTTTACGTTCCCTGTCCCAATCTTTCTGTGTCACTCATCTTTATGAGCGGAAAGATATGTGCAATAATATATGAAAATGTTTGGTTTTAAATTCCTTTGCTTAGGGAATGCAATTCTATTTCAGGCTTATAGCTGCAAATTAATATTGCACAACATTTAGCTAGGAAAGATAATGCATATTCTAAAATATTATTAAAATCAGAAAATTGCCTTCAAGCTGTGACTCTCCGCACAAAGCTCAGGAAGCTGCCTCACACATTACCGTCCCATAAAGCACACATCAGCAGTGGGGTTCGGTTACTGTTATTAGAGATGCTTATATTTCATGCCATAAACACATCTCAGTCCTGAATCCAGGCACTCACCTTTATCAACAGTACCACCAACTTTTTGGGGGAGCTTCGCAGCTTCTGATTTACTTTATTTCATTCTGACTTTTACTGTCTGACAACAGCTCTCTACACTTTAATAATATTTAAGGTGCAAACTCATAATATTCATCTATTCCAAAGGCCAAAGGGTCCGTGCACATGCAGGCTATGTTTGGGGAAATTAACACTAGCTGGGAGGATAAACATCAATGAAATTCCTTGGGGGAGCTTCGCAGCTTCTGATTTACTTTATTTCATTCTGACTTTTACTGTCTGACAACAGCTCTCTACACTTTAATAATATTTAAGGTGCAAACTCATAATATTCATCTATTCCAAAGGCCAAAGGGTCCGTGCACATGCAGGCTATGTTTGGGGAAATTAACACTAGCTGGGAGGATAAACATCAATGAAATTCCTGAGGCATCCGTTTGCTGAAACCTTTCACCAAGGTGGCCATGTGCGACACTTTCCAACCTTGCTGCTGAAGGAAAAGTCTCCTCCTGCTCTAGTCTCATCTTCAGTGCAAAATGTCCTTTTCTTGATTTAAAATTCCTTAATATCAGACATACTGCATATGCAAGTAAATTCAATATACAATTATACAATCCTAAGTATACAATCCTAAGTATATTCCACAAACGTATGCAAGTAAATTCAATAGTTAATTACAATCCTAAGTATATTCCACAAACCTCTGAAAGCAAGCTAAGATCTAAACTGTCAGTCTAGTGGTTTTAGCCAAATGAAATAGTTAATGGAAACGTTAAATGTTATCAGACAGGAAAATATCACATGCTATTCCTCAGGAAAAAATCCACCCACAATGCTGGACTTCATTTGATATTGTAAACACTTGTAAGAACATGTAAAATTTAAAGGAAATTTTCCATTGTGGCTTACTCCATAAATTAGACTGTACCTGGGGAGTCATTCAGGCTGAAGGCAATTCGCACTGGCTTATCAGCAGGTACCCTGGCGGTGGTGATCATGTGGGCACTTGAGTCAATGCTTTTACTTGTCTGTTCCAGCTGCAATAATACAAACAATATATTTATTACAGAGTATGTGACACCATTCCACAAATGAGTTCTAATGCTTCTCATGCATTCGCAGCTACCTTTCTCATTCTGGCTAAGCAACGTTTAGAATCAAAGTCAAGGGAGCGCCGTTTCGCTTTTCCGCTTAAAAAGGATTTAAGTGAAATTCAGTGCAGAGGCTGCCTTTCTTTTTGCGATTTACAGATTAGAAAGCACGATGGCAAAGGAAGCTTCCCCTCTCCTCACCTGCTTGCTCCCCGCCATCGCCCCTCCAGCAAGCCTTGACTCGTGGCAATGCTGCCTGGTTCTGAAGGTGAAGAAGGAAGAAGGGGTGGGGAGTTGAGAGTAACACGACCCCAAGCCTGCCATGTGATTGGAAACGTGCACACCACTCCACATGGTGTCAATGAGGAGGCACCCATCCTCCTACCTTCCACCCATACTCCCCCAGCCAAACTGTGCCTGAGAGTCACACGCTTAACGGTCAGAAAGCTACTGGGTCTCCAAACCTTGGTGGCGATTCTTCAGTGGAATTCTGTGCAGGTGTAGAGGTCTGTCTGCATGGGTTTGGCTCCTGGACGGGGACCTTATTCACTCCTTGGTCTGTCTTCCCAGACTATCAACTCCAAAAAGTGGGTTTACTGAGATGAAAGCCTGTCCATTAAGAAAACTGATTGTTCATTTCAGGCAGGGCACTAAAGAATTGTTGAGCAACAGAATTAGCTACTACTCATCTGTAACGGTAGAATTAAAGCACCTCTGAACACTCAGAAGTTGTACTCTGAGTTCTACCATGTATATTTAACCTTTTGAATGGGCGTTTTTGGTTAAACTGTGTTAAAGAGCGGAACGCAAACTTAATCTCCTTGTATACCAAGCACAAAGCTGCTAAAATTCACAGATATTAATCTTCTGCTTAGCTCCATGTGTGGAGAACATGAAGTCAGTGGGACTTCATGCACACAAAAGATCTGCCCGTTAAGAAATTATTTTAGGAGTGAAGACTATGCTATCCAGAGTGCATTGTATGCATACCAACTACGTGGACAATGATGAGAGCAGCTTTTAAATGACCATAAAAACTCCTTAGTCAATTAAAAACCAAATTCTTCAGGAAAATATGATTAATTTACTAGAAGTTGTACCATATGTCAGCACAGAACATGGCATTTATCTAGTGAAATCAAAAGACAGTTTCATAAGCCAATAGTTGTGCAGTTTTTCAGTAAAGTAGCTATTGTATTGCACAGAAATCTCAACAACTCATTCTAATTTACACTTAATTATTTGGCAGTCTCAGAAACTCAATAAAACAGAACAATATTTCAGGATTATAATCTTCCTCAGTGATGCACAAGTGAATCAAGATCTTGCCTGGCATCACTGCCTTGCAATCAGTGGAAGAGTATCAAATTTGCATTTGGCCCATTAATTTCAGCATTTCTTTTTTATTTGCTTCGTCTGTCTTAGTATTTAGCTGACAGAGTGATATGGTTACTGTGTAGCAATGCTACACAAGAAACTATTATTTGAAGTGAATAATCTTTTCTTAAAATAACAACAAATATTTTAAAATCATTACTTTGAATAAATCTTATCTGGAGCTGAGAGTATCTCCTTCCACTAATATAGAAAGGATATCAGTGATCATTTTTTATTCCCCAGTACTGACAATCAAGATATGCAAAGGTTGAACTGTAGGGCAGATATCTCTTGGGCAGAGACAAAGAAAAGTGTACCAAACTGACACAGTGCATATTTTTGGATGCAGGACAAGATCCCTGGAGTCAACTGAAATTTTAAAGTGCATCGCATTAGACTAGATTTTACCTTCTGAGCATTACTGATCTCTTTTTTACCCCCAGACCCTCATTTTATAAGAAACATCTGGGACACCTCATTCTTTTTTTTTATAAACACAGCAGAACTACTAATACAAAATTCTTTGTCGTATTTCCCTTTCATACCTCCTAAAACAAGGTAAAGCAAAAAAAAAAAAAATATATATCTTTTAAATTATAAGCACATCCTTGAAACAAGGCTGTTCATCATTCTCTGTTGGTGGTACACATTCCACTAGCATCTGCTTGCTATCTCAAGTGGTCTTCCACATAAGAGTGTACTTAACATTTGCATCATAGCCTGAGAAATTAAAATGATTCATTCTGCTAGAGGTTTTAAAGTTGCCATAACAATATTGCCAGGAGTAAATCTATTGTCTTATCCCACTCAGATACTCCCTGGTTTGTGATGACTTTAAATTACCTCTTTTAACCACTTACTGTGTGAGAGCAAAAATCAATATCCCTTCAATAAGCAGTGGTGAATTCTACCATAACACAGAAGAGTGTTTTTATTTTATGCCAACCCACAAAAGAAATCTCATCTTTATACACAGCAATTAATCTGGTATCCTTTTTTTTTTTTTATTGCATTTATCCCTTTGCTCCTTTTTGTGTGAATCTTCAAGCTCTTCACCACAAAAAGCAATAAAAGGGAACAGAGAAGGATGGGAGCAGTCTGCGTGCAAATGAGATGACACAGGAAACACACAGACCAGCTGCCCCCAACTCCCCACCTGCTTTCTCCATGCAGGAAGAATAATATTTCTGTGGACAGAGACAAAGGTGAGTGGGCAACCCGGAATTTAAGAAGATTCAGTGAGCAGCTCCCTTCTTCACAACAATCGCCTATGGAATGGAATGCTTTTTCTCCAGAAAAATATGGGCAGCAGAACTCAGATTAAGCGCTGCTACAGCTCTATCGGTTTAGTCCGGTTTTCACACCTGTTGCCTTACCTCACTTAGCGGAGTGTCTGCGCTTGTATAATCCGGGGCCAGCCACTGCCTTGGCTTGTCGCTGCCTCTATGGAGTATAGCTTCAATAAAAGAAAAGGCTGCACCTGCTGCATAGCAACAAACTGACAAGGTCTGAGAAGCTGAGACAGCTGTCAGGGCAACATGCTGCTACCTGCACTTCCCACAGGCTTTGCTGTCCCAAAAGATCACCCTTTTCCGCTTTTCTCCACAATTCCGCTTTTCCTTCCTCTCCTGGCCAGTGGTGAGGGATTATGATGCCGTCACGCTTCGGGGAGGAAAAAATCCTTCTATCACAGGCATTATTAAGCAGCAAACTGTGGCGAGCCCAAGATTTTTAATTCATTAGTCCTGGCAAACCTAAAATACAAACAGACTTGCTTCATAGGACAGGAATGTTTTCAGCATGACCCAATCAGTGTCTGTGTCTATTCCAGCAAACTGGCAAAGATAGCATGACTCCAGTCAGCAAAAATGTCTGCAGCTCCAATCAGCTCGGGCTGACACTGCCAACTTGGACCAGCTACAAACGGACTATCGGATGATAGCAGCGACTATCAAAGCTAACAACAAGGGATGGGCTTGGCGTGTTAGGCTGGGTTCATGTTGGCTTTGGCCAAGCCGGGCTTGTCTCATAGCAGGCAATAGCCCTGCACTTCTGGGGAGGCAACGGGCAAATTTCAGAATGCGTACACTGTGAAGGCAGATGTATTTATAGATGAGCTGGTGATGGCAGTGATAGCTAAGCCTGACTAAATCAGAGATTTGACTGGATTCGGAGGATTTCCTAGTGCCATTTCGGATAGCTGTTCTCAGATTTGAAACCACAGGCAAGCAATTAGTAGATAAATCTTGAAGTATCACCAGAGAGATGAATTTCTTCAGCTTAAACTTTTATTTTCTGAAAATGTCACACACATGTACTGCCTACGTGACTTCTTTCATTGACTGCTACCACAGACATTAAAACAAATGGAGAAAAAAACAGTTACAGAATGATTACACAGAATACCTTCTCATTCATTGTTCTGTGCTTGAAAAGGGGGTTGTCCTCCACTTATATTTCAAAATATATTTTCAAGGTGTGTTTTATATTTTCAAATTCCAAAGGGAAAAGATTTATCTAACCCAGATCTCCTGCATAGGCACACTGCTAGATTCTCTTGGCTCAGTTGAGATACAGAGAGGTTGCAGGACAAATAGAGATGTGAAGGTCTGAAGTCAAAGTTTCATCCTTCCTCACCCCCTCACCTTCTGGCCCTAGCCCAGGATTGATCTAATCAGTGCAAATCTCAGGAAGCCAGCAGTTGCCCTTGTCATCTCAAAAGACGTTTTTCATATTTTGAAATGACTAAACTACAAAGGTATTCTACCCACACTGCCTTTCCCCCAGCAATGACCCGGAAGGGTATCAGACAGCTACACCATTAGTTAGGTATCTGGTGAGGCTGTCTTTGTAACTGCAGTGAGATTTCAGACGGACCGTGGGCTCTGCCCTAAAGAGTTAGTGAAAAGCAGGATTGCGCCCCTGATGATGCTGATCATTTTCTCTTCTCTTGAGGTATTTCTTTAAAGACTGAGGGTTCCTTCATATATGTTTCCTTTGGAAGGGAAGAGAGGAAGATCACAATCACCTTTGCAAATAACAGCTCAATACCTTCAGTAGCTGATGTTGATCTCCAGCTCCAGGTCCAACTCCTATGAAAGTATATGTTTGGAGATAGATAGAGAAAATCCAGGCTCCACTGAAGTCATCAACAATATTCAGCTTCAGTTTCCATGGAGCCAGGGTTTCCCCCAAATCATAAGACACTCCTCTGCTATGTATGGACAGATGGTATTTGGGTGGTATGAGTGCCTTCACTACAAGCCAGTACAGTAAAGCCCCCAAAAGACTCTCTACGTAAAATCTGAAGACGTGCAAAACCTTCAGTAGCCATGGCAGCAAGGGTCTTGGGCAGAAATGATGGCTGAATAGCCATGAGGTGTTTTTTCCAGATGGCTCTGACACTCCACATTTCCAGACTGACACTCAGGTTGTACTCAGTTTAAACAGAATGTGCATTTGCAAACTGAGTTCATAATCATTTTATGTTTTATATCCACTGTATACCTATTTCTAAATGTCAGTGTTGCTAGGTAAATCCATATTATTACACACTTTACAAAAGAAGGTGGAATCACCTGCACTTCACTTAAGATGCACACTCCTCTTCTCAAGGGTGTGCTGCTCCCGAAAGCTGTGAGTCATGGGCTAAGATACCAAAACTGCAGAAATCAAAAGGCCCCTGATTTGCATTTGAATATCAGTTCTGTGCTTTACACAATTATTAGTCACCTGCAACTACTACTTTATAGAAGGTAGGGTATTTTTAAAATGTGAAAATATTATAGCATCTGTACACAGAACATTAAATTGGAAGCAATAGGATGAATGATTTGACTGTAATCGGTTTTATCATCTATTTATTACTGGGGCTACAGTGCTAACACCCTCAACAATATGGATTTAAACAACATATTTTAAAAGGTTCTCTAAATTGCTTTATAACAATAAACAAGGGAAGACCTCAATTTTAAACAACAGGGAAATAGAAGTCCAGAGTTGTTCACTTCGGTGACTCGCTCAAATTAATAGCCACAGGCATTGTAAGTTTTGGGCAGAGACAAATGCCACTTCTTTATTCACTAAGTAGGTGGATAAAATCTGCGCATCTAAGAATATTACTCTCCCATTTACTGCAACAGAAGAAGTACTTCTTTATAACAGTCTGCACATACACCTAGTGGTCATCTCTGTGAAAATTACAGAATGTTGGTAACTCCAGCGATTTTTGTGCAGGCGTGCAGCCTGCCCTGTTTCATTTCCAGCATATTTTTAGTCATCACATGCCTGGTACCCAAGAAAACTTCTTTCAGTCCTGTATCACATTATGAAACTGGTGATATATGCTAGAAGAGGATGTCATGTTTTATTCATCAAAAACACCTTGAAGAAACGCTCTAAATTAGGAATACAGGGGCTTAGTGATACTCAGTAGTAGAAACATGCAAATTCGTAACAATTTTTAGGATGAAGTATCGGTTATGGTAAAAAAAGCCAATATCTGCTATCTAATAAAACACCTGTTGCATTCCCTTTTTTAGCTGTGCTACTTTCAATTTATCTGTTTCCTAGTATAAGTAGTATTTTAGTAGCACATGACCTCATTCATGCTAAAATGGTGTTTCACAGATTGCCAGTCACTATTTAAAAATAATTCTTAAATATTCTAACATATGGAAGATGTTTCAAGGAGAAATTAAAAAAAAAAAAACAAACGCTTTGCCTAAAACCACACGTAGAGCAAAATCTTCATTTTATAGATTCCTCTGAGTACAAACAGAATCCCATTTTTGAAAATTTCTGATGGCTTTATTTCTGCAGCAAAATTTCATAGAATCACAGAATGGTTTGGGTTGAAAGGGACCCTAAAGACCATCTAGTTCCAACCCCCCTGCCATGGGCAGGGACACCTTCCACTAGACCAGGTTGCTCAAAGCCTCATCCAGCCTGGCCTTGAAGACAGACATTTGTTACAAATCCTACTGTGTGAGGGACTTGGTGCCCTTTACTGATATTGGGGCTGATCAGGGTGAAGCTGCTGCAGGCTATAGAGAATTGATTTTGAAAGCATAAACATTGTTGAGTCATGTCCCTTAATGTCACATCACCTGTGGAATTTCTAATACCAGTTGGATTGCACAGCTCAGAATTTGCCAAATATTAAAAGCCAGATGGTATATTCCATTTGTCTGCCATGGTAATTGAATAAGGTCCCTCACACCAGCCACAAAACCAGAATTTCTTTGTTGACCTTATCTCTTCTTGCAGTCCATAAGGATGACCATTTGTATTCTCCATAGGACTGAGTAGAGAAGTGTTTTTTCCTACAACAGCAGTTATCCTAGGTGAGATCACAACATACAACATGGTGTAATGAAATCACAGTATTCCCAGCCAGAAATCCAGAACGACAGAAGAATATTTTTTCCTTGTCTTTTGGATAATGGAAAAGCATAGATCAAATATACATTATTTAGTCTTGTTGCACCTCATTCCCAACCTAACATCCCAAGTCCTGACAACCGGAGCAGCCCACAGAGCACTTCATTACTGTTCCTAGATACTACCTACAGTCTCTTTGCCTAGGTAGGATTTTAACACAGGTAAAATAACATACTTTCTCCCAAGCTCTACAACTCATAAATAGCTGAAGCCTATCAGATTAAAATAAGTAATTAAAACCAGCATGAAACATACACTGAGCACCAACATAAAAAATAGCACATAAGAAACTTTAATGGCAAATTGATATGCAATAGCTGAAATTGCTTACATAGGACCATACAGATCTAATGAAGGAAATTGTTGCAGAGAAATGAAAAAATTAGTTCATTCAACAAAATCTGGAATTACGGGTGTTAACAGTTTTACACCTGCCTTAAGACCACCTGGAACTAACTGCATCTTGAATCATTTGAAAGCCTGACTGGTGAAAAACTCCATCGCTTCCACAGCTAACTCTAGACGGAAGTTGTGGGAAGCTAATTCTGCAGAGAGGAAGAAAACTGAAGCCTTTGCGATATGTTACTGCTAAAGACCCTTGCATGTCTTTTGCATGGAAAATGAGATGAAAGATGAAGTTAGAAGTATTACTCAAAAAGTCTCACTGTTGTCAGAAATCTGCAGGTCCAAACTTACACGCTTCGCTCACATCAGCATAGAGATCATAGAATCACGGAATGGTTTGGGTTGGAAGGGACCTTAGACCATCTAGTTCCAACCCTCCTGCCATGGGCAGGGACACCTTCCACTAGACCAGGTTGCTCAAAGCCTCATCCAGCCTGGCCTTGAACACTTCCAGGGATGGGGCATCCACAGCTTCTCTGGGCAACCTGTTCCAGTGCCTCACCACCCTCTCTGGGAAGAACTTCTTCCTGATACCCAATCTAAACCTTGCCTTTAGAAAGTAATTACGGGAAGAATGACAGCATATCATCTAAACAGGGAATGATGAAGGAGGATATGGATTAACAGTGTGCAGCAATTCCATAGGAGATCAGCAGCCCCAGGAGATCAAAGCTAGCACTGGCTAGCGCTGTCTAACTGTAAACAGCAGCATTTTCTCACAAGCACTTAAACACAAATGCAGCAATTGTGCTTGCCCGTTGTGCCACTAAACCACATCCAACTGTCCTAGGACAAAAAGAGAATTCCCTCATAACCATGTAAAAGCTGAGTAATCACTCCATTGCAATTGAATTTGCCTTTCCTTGAGGGAATGCTTAGTTTACCTTATGTCAGAACTTACCTGAACAGCATACTACAAGACATTAGAGCCTCACTTGCAGGTGATGGCTGAGGTCATCATGCTCTCATGGACACACGCACAAGACTTTTAAGTCAACACACTTTTTTCATGGAGCTTTGCTGCTGTGAGGAAGAAATCAGCATTCAGAAGAACGCGGTGAAATCCCCAGCAGCAGCTGGTATTCTGCCAGCTTGAAAACCTCACTGCTGATTCAGCACCAAAACTGCCTTAGTTAATAATGCCAGCTGCAAACACACAGAAGTTTAGAAACAACAAATGCTAGAATACTTATTAATGAAAATTTTTCATTCCTAAATGGGGCTTATAATAGTTCTGGAAGTCCTCACACCTCCTCTAGATATTTATCCCCCTCTCTCCCTAAAGAGAAGGCATATGATATTATAACTAGCAAGAGCAGAGCAGACCGTTCAGCAGCGTGGTAGGGGTATCAGGCTCATGACTATCACACAATGACAGGATGTGTGTGCACGGATTTATCTTGCTCTGTAGAATGAGCTACACCAAACAAGAAATCACTGTGCCTACAAAGTCAAAACTGTCAGACTTATGACCTGCCTGCCTATTTGGAACCCTTGTGCATCTCTGATACGTTCTTTTATGATGGATGCTCATGCCACTTTCTCCCATGAACCAAATGCAGCCAAAATTACTTGTTCTAATGAAAGATATTATATTTTTATAAATCCAAAGATATTATCTTTTTATAAAGTCACACTAGGGAAAAAAAAAATACTTTGCTCTGGCAGATAAATTATACGAGACAATTTCAAAGGCCATCTTACCCAGGGACAGCTCCTGCCCAGAAAACAAGACTCTACCAGTTTTCTCCTGGGACACTGACAAGACAAAGTAGGGTAAGGATAGTAAACTGCTGCTTTTTCAGAGGGGGGAAATAGCACTTGAACTTTGTTCTTCATAAATGATTATCCCCTGAGGCTGACTGCAAGTGAAGGACCAAGCATTCCCATTTTGTCATTATTACTGCCAAGCTCTTCCTCCTGTCACAGGACTTTAATAAGGAAGAAGCAGATTTTCTTGTGATCTAATGTACAGGACTAAGCCAGTGATATTAATACTCCAGAATATTCCCATATTGTCACCCACACAATACTGTTTAAGTACAATAATGACAGGAAAGACTTGACATTGTCTAATTAGCATTAGTCAAGATGACATACTGCTTCTAGAAACGACATAACATTGATATTTCTCACAAGAAAGAAATGCAAATAGGCTCTGCCATCAGTTTCTCACTTAAAAAAAAAATAACAAAAGAACCAACCTTTTTTTATGATTTTGAGTACTACACAGAGGATAATTCCAACAGTTTTATCACTTAAACTGACACGCCTGCCACAGGGTTTTTGACAGATCGGGAGTAATGACTCCCAAATATATTGGTTACCTTTGAAAATCCATAATTCCAGACAACAGGGCTCAAGCACTGATTCGTTAGTCACTTGCACCTACCCCGTAATACGAACAGAAGCTGCCGTTTGCGGAGACCTGCTCTTCAATGCTGCCCCTTAGAGGGCACGTTCGAGAAGTTCATCCACCTCATCTCACGGGGCCTGAGACGACAACACAGAGATGGGTCGGGGCGGTATGATGTTGTGCCATTTGAAACCTATTAACTGTTTTGATACTGACTGTTCACCAGTATAGCATATCGATGTAAAACGCCTAAATCAGAGTTAATCAGGTCATTTCTATAATAAAAAATTGCCTTTGCTACAGCAATTTTTGTCAAAGCCCAACCTTGATTTCAAGTGCCATGTTCATACCCCTAATGACATCCTGGGTTTGATTTTATGACTTTCTTCATGTGGTCATCCGCAATAATCCAAGAACAAAATTATATCTCCAAACTAAACTTGTACTGAATCTTTTTTTAACTTTTTTTATTCCTTTTTTTTTTTTTTTAAGTGCTGTTGCCAATACCAGCTAATTGTTTTAACACAATCAAGTGTATGCAGGCTGCCATACCTCCTGCTTGAGTTTTCTAAATCCTGATTCTCATGTGAGAGTGACAGGAATGTCACCTTCAGAGGGAGGCAGCAGGGAATACCAATCTTTAAATTATCGGAATTACAGGCTCTTGAAAAAGATGTTTAAGATTCTCATCTTGCAAACTACATCATCTCTATCTATGTGTGAAGCTTCACCATACCCTGAATGCCTCTCCTTTAGAGGAGGGGTTGATCTTAATGCCTGGTAACTGTCCATTTCAGATGAAACCTTATGAAACACAAGACTGCAGTCTCAAGCGGCCATCAACGGCATTGTAAGGAAAGCTGAAAGATATGTGGGGTAGCACATAATTTTTGGGGGAAAACTGCACATTCCAAGTTAGAGTTCAGCCACTTCAGTATTACAAGTCTTCAAACACAGTGCAAAATTAGAAAATTACTACTGACATACCTACAATGAAAATGACTCCTGTTCCATTCGCTTAGGTCCTACAGTGTTACAGCCATAAATGTTAAATCCTGTAATAAAGTGCTGTTTACTAGAACTGGACAGTTTGTATCACCACAGCTTAGTGGTTGATGCGATTTCAGTTTTAAAACACTTCTTTCAATCATTACAAAAAACATGGCTTATAGACATGACAGACTTTTGAACTTCAAATACATGTCAAAAACCAAAAAGTAAGAAAACTATTTCAAATATTTCTTCTCTTAAAACATTTTTACAAGCTGTAATTTGCCATAATGATTACAAAACAGTGAAAATAAACATTGTCTGATTTCACTTGCTGATGAAACACCTTTTTTTAAAGCTCTGCATATCCAAATATTACAATTTTGCTATTCATCTTCACACCACCACTCATAGATTTCATCATAACCTCACTTAAGCCTCCTAAAACCAGGAAATAGACACAAAAAGTTAAAACAGTATGTTCCTACAAGACTGTAAGATGTTATGCAAAAGATGCATAAGGCTGAGAGAGTTGGGCTTGTTCAGCCTGGAGAAGAGGAGGCTCCGGGGAGCCCTTACAGCCCCTTCCAGTACCTGAAGGGGCTACAAGGAAGCTGGGGGGGACTTTTTACAAGGGCCTGTAGTGACAGGGCAAGGGGTAACGGGTTTAAATTGAAAGTGGGGAGATTTAGATTGGATATCAGGAAGAAGTTCTTCCTGGAGAGGGTGGTGAGGCACTGGCACAGGTTGCCCAGAGAAGCTGTGGATGCCCCATCCCTGCAAGTGTTCAAGGCCAGGCTGGATGAGGCTTTGAGCAACCTGGTCTAGTGGAAGGTGCCCCTGCCCATGGCAGGGAGGTTGGAACTAGATAGTCTTTAAGGTCCCTTCCAACCCAAACCATTCTGTGATTCTATAACTTGGTATTTTCTCCAACATTTCAGGGAGAAACACTGGAAGCACATATCTTTAACACAGGCAACCGGAGATAAACGCATAAATGAAAACAGTATTTTCTTTAGAGCTGATGAGAAATCTGCAGGAGGGCTACTGAGGCATTTGGAACCTTTTGGAACCAGGTATCATACAACAGTGAAAAACCTGTAATCCCATTTGTTCTAAGAGTTCCCTTATTTTCACCCCATGATGGTCCTAGGATAACTGCCCAGGACTGACCATAGATTGACTGAATAAGCCACAGTTACTAGTGACATCATCAATGGGTAAAAGCATAAGAATTTATTTTTGTTTTCTTTTACAGTAAAAATACTGTACATGGCACCTTAAAAAGCATACACTCTGCATTTCACTGTTTCATCTTGGATTGTGATTGTAGTATGTAAAATCCATTATTAGCTCTCAAATTCATAAGTCTCATCAGAACAGAGCATTTTCTTTTGCAGTTCCCTTGCACATGCCAGTGGTAACAAAAATTCAAGATGGAAGACAAATTGCTGGTTAGACCATGTCATAGAGGACTGGAGGCATGTAGGCTCAATGATGTACCCCACCAGGTGTGAGTTCAACTGACTCTGAAGGCTGGAAAAGCAGGCATCAAACTGCTGATGACGTTCAAAGGGAGTTAGACAGTGGAAACATATTCCACTGTGTTTTTTGAGTTCATGCCCAAAGCAAGCCTAATTGTCAAATGTCTTCTTTTGTTAATAAAGCAAGTTAAGTTCAAACGAAGCAAAACCAAAGCAGTCTGGTTTGGAGCCCTGACACTCTGCCTTCCATCACCTTTCTGTGAAGGCGGTAGCTTCTGGGCCAACATGTCCAAAGCCTTTGTAAGTGACTGAAGACGACAATTGCTCCCTCAGAGTTTCTGCAGGTGTTGGGAACACAGATGACTCCCTCCTAAACCCGCAACCTGCTGATGTTCAAAGTAAGAGTGGTGGTATGGCTTGCTGCCACATATTGTCCCACTTCAAGCCCCAGTTTTATGTCTTCTGCTGTCTCTTCGCCAGCTGGCTGCCAACAAGGACATCTGTTAGTGGATCAAAATAACCAATGTGATGCTGTAGTGTATGTTATGGACCATATTGGGCAGAGAATCTGTCCTGATCTCACACATGGCATACTGATGCCCATATTTTAGTCAATAGAACTCAGAATCTGGATCATAAAGATGCATAACAAACATTTAGACATTCACTTCACTGTACTGCATTAAATGCATCACAGAGGAAATCTCTTTGCTAAGCAATCAACACCCAGCCTGCAGAGTTGGTAAGATAAGCAATACTGACAATGAAAAACTGTTGGGACAATCATCCTTCAAAAGCAAAAAAAAAAAAAAAAAAAAAAAAAAAAAAAAGGCAGCTATTTCTTTACTGCCTGATTACATTTTCAAGAATCTTAACCCCAAAACAGGGTTTGGAATTAAATCTGGCTGAGAGCCAGCAAGGAAAACCACTGATACTGCTGAGTCAGAGATGTGGTGTTGCCACCTTCACCTTGGAACTTTGATGCCTGGTAACATCCTTTTGCTTCCCTCAGCCTAGTTCTCTTGTTCTCATTTCACTCATTCACTGCGTAGTATGCAAAGTGGCCAGAGATCAAATACTTGGCAAATCCATGCAAATCTGAGTGAACAAGGCAATGCAGTATTTCAGGAGCTTTACATATCATCCTAGCACAGTAAAAACGTTAGTTCCTGTTGATTAGATGTACATTAGGGTGATTTTCTTATTAAATAAACCTCCAGGACATGAACTTTTCTTTTGTTGTACACACTACAACACCAGTGTATTCACAGTTACCTGTTATGGAGTTGTTTATTAGAAAATGTTCTCTGCTAAATCTTTATATGAAAACTGCATTGCAAAGCTTTAATGATACTTCAGTAACTATCCAAAATAATTTTATTCACATATATCTGTTACTTTATTTTTCTCTACTGTGGAACTTAGATAGTAACGACATTGTCTTCAACTTAACAATTTTTTTTAGGCAGGAGGAGATGAGTCCACTGTTCAGACAGGAGATCACACCTTTGGGATTTAGCATACAATGCTGGGAACAAGTCCCATGTGATATTTCCTAAATTTTGGCATGAATCCATGCCGTGACCTTTAGCCCTTACTACACTATGGCATGATTCCCTTATTTGTACAACGTGGCATAGTATGTCCTGCTTTGCAGAAGTGCACATTCATTCCTTAATATTTCTTTAAGCACCTAAAGAATCATATAGGAAAGACTATGCATTACTGTGTGAGCTATGATTCTTAATTACAGCTATGAAGGTTATGCAGAGCAGAAACAAGGGCTGCAAAGGTGTCTTTGGAATTCTTTTGATTCACAACCAAGCACGGATTCAGGCCAATTTCCTAGCCGCTGGCAGATATATGAGGCTGACAGAGTAGCCAAGAAATAATGGGACACACAGAAGTTCCCCAGGTCAGTCTGGTGGGTCACACTCCATTCTGGCAGCAAGGAGGAGAGTACTCTGCAGCCTCATTCAGGGACAGGCGTGCCAACCGACTCCCACTGACCTGAGTTCTGGAGAATTCATGGATTTCTCAACAGGTACATTCAGATGACACACGGTTAAGAACGCCTAAAGTTAACCCCCAAATAAGAATGGGGACAACTTGAGGAACAAAATTTGCAGTTACTTGGGCAAGGTCTTTAAAATTATTTGAATAGAGAAACAAAGTATTAAAAATTGGAAAAAAAAAAAAAAAACCTTCGAAGATCTAGTATTGTTTTAGACCATCCTTAGAAAATTCCAGATTGGGCATCCAAGTCAAGGCATGACACAATGAAGAAAGAAGACCACAGATCTCAGTGGCCCAGGTGCCAACCAATGTTAAGTTGTGGTCTTGATCTCAGAATCCTACCTTTTAGCTATGTTTTTTCTGCTGTCTGCAGAGCTGAAAGAAACGCAAATCAGGCGTGGTAGTAGCTTATTTCCAGGAGTCTGCAGACACTTATTTATTTTACTCTTCATGACTTCATTTGGGTGTGCTCTTTCTGTGGAAGTCTTTAGCTATTCAGTCCTGAGCCTGCCACCCTCTTCCAGTATTTCCTATCTTTTCTAATTACAGCCTGAAATTACCATTTTCCAGACTCCTCAGTTTGATGTTCTCCAAGTTTCCACATCCCATAGTTACTGATAAATTCTTCTCACACCAACAAGAACAGCTGAAATTTCAATAGCAGTTGGCTTTTATTTCCAGGTTCCTGTGTACTCCACTGGAAAAAAAAGTTCCCATATGACCAGTTTGAAAATTGAAGAAAAACGTTTCTCTATACCTTATCTGATTCTGGATTTGACCTCCTTGTGGAAATCAGAACTCACCATCTAGAAGACATAATTCTTGCCCAATTATGTGTTCTTTCTCATGACATCAAAACCAGATAGACCTCAATAATTTTGTTTTCTCTCATGAAACAGAGGTTTTTGAATTTTATTCTGGTGTGCACTGCACCAGTGTCACAGCATGATTTTATACCTTGATTGTACCTGCATTACAAAATCAATACCAACGACATTGATTCCTTTCTGAAACTATCATCCCTTCCAACCCTGTGTGATTAGAGGAATCTCCAAATTCCTGCCTCTTGTGCAGGTAGAATCAAACATACTGGATCCTTAACTCAGCTGGGAACTGTCAACACTATTTTACTATGTCAACATTTTCAAACAATTTGATCTACTGATCCCATGAAAGGCAACACTCCTCTAAAATCCCCAGAAGTGCTTTCCAGTGACTCGAGCTAAAGGAATTATCTGTAGCAGAAAGCACATGTAAGGATATACAGAAATGGTAAGGACAGCTCGCTTTCCTGTCTAGCTTGCAATCTGTTGCACCAGCAAGCGAGATAAGCCCAGGATGAGGGTAGCCTTTAACCCAGGAGCTGTGGACCAATGACCTAAGAAGTACTTAGTTGATTACAAGTACTCTATTTGATTAGAGTGCTCCTTCTCATTATGTCACAAGTGAGATAAGCGCAGTCTTGGAAAAGCTAATGTAACTGCTGCTGCTGTTGCTAAAAGAACTATGTTCACCCTGCACGTTCAGCCCAATGTCGTTCACAATTCTCCGTTTTAGGTATAAGCACAATTCTCTGCAAACTAAGTAAGGTCCTCGGGCTTCCCTGAACATGCTACTCACATTTTGCCAACAGCCAGATGTCAGCACTGCTGTACAAACAGTCAGATGTTATACCCACAACTTCAGCAGATGCTTTTCTATCCCTTGTTTTCCAATTGGTGAGGTTCCCACTGCTGAATAAGCAAATAGAAATTAACATTCTGCCCTTTTTATCAACTTCCCAAGATCCTGTTAAAATTTTACCATCCTAGGACTTGACAAACATGTGTCTACAGATAAGCTGGGGATTTCCATGTGTACAGTAATAGATTTTGGCTGGTGAAAGGGCAGCCAACTGCCAATAGCCAACCCTCTGACCTTTGGATGGTCTTTTAGCATGGCAATGTCTGTACAGAATATAAATGGCGTAGATGAGTAGCTAAAAAAAGATCAAGGCCAAGTCAAAGTCATGATTAGGCAGCGAGTCCCAAATAACTCCTGATTATAATAGAAATAGATGTTTTGGTTATACTTTAATACAAATTAACATATATATGTATACAGTGTATATACATACACACAAACATACTTGTATATTTTATCTTTAGTGGTATTCTGGCTTAAAAAAAAAAACAGCTAGCATGAGCTTCAATAAAGGCACTGTACCAACAGGGCAGTTCCAGAAATATTTGAAGATAGCATAAGGCAGCACTGCCACCGAGAGACTGCTGCCCTGTCTCCCTTCTTCTCCCAGCATGCCAGCCCAAGGTTTTGCATAACCATGTAGTGAGCAGGAAAGCTGAAAGCTGGGCAGGCTTCTTTTGGGTTAGTCATAAGGCAGATCAGTACTCTAACCTGGTTCATCGCAAGGGGGCACAAATGTTTGGCGCAAGACGATTTGAGAGAAGGGGAAGGAGAATGCAGAGGTGAAACAAGCAGCCAAGAGATGGGACTGCCTTTGTGGCCATTGTCCTTGCTTAAAATACTGGACCTGGAATGTGGAATCATTGAGCAACACTGATTTATGACTCTGCAATATTATGACCAGAAACAAACCTGGATAAATTTACTTCTCCAAGCAAAAGCAACACTTAGGAAGAAGCCTAAACCGGAGTGAACTGGACAGCTGAAGTGCTGACTAAGAAGAGTTGAGTCTTTCACCTCAAAGTTGCTTATTTTACTCAAGCAGAGTTGACCTAACAAGAAGCGCTATGCAGTGCTGTGATGGCCTGCATGAGGTGACTTTGCTTTTTGCTGTAGTTCCAACATTATGCAAGCTACATTTCCTGTATATAATCACTTGAGAGACTAATGAAATAACAGCATTTTAATTATTGAATACTGAGAAAGGGAACGTCACCTTGTTAGTAGGATGAATGCTCATGTGATTAACATGCCACATTGCCAGGCAATAACAGCCCTTGATTTAATTTCTGAGCTAATGTTTACTAAGGTTCTGACAAAGTGAGTGCTTTGGAGAGGCCATGCCTGAAAAATCAGAGAACAGAGTTCAGAAGTTATGGAAAGATAAATATTCAGCCTTTCTTTTTATGGAAAGGCCATAATGAATGTAAACTTGAGAAAGGTTTTTAATAGTAAACGCCCATTTCTTTAGCATCCTACATACTACTGTCTTGACTCCTCTGATATTTGTGTTGGTGAAAATCAAGGAAGGAGAATAATACCGATGTATACCAATGAGCTGAGAAACTTCTTTTAATACAAATCAATACTGTTTGGGGTATCATAACTTAAACCCAGGTTAGTAATCTACTTAGGCAAGTGACAGGATCCAACAGGAAAAGAGCTATGGACTTCCTGGCTGAAGGCTGCAAAATTTCTAGGAAACCATTTTATCATTTTACCATTCTATTTCATATCTGGAAAAAAAATGTACTCACGTTAAGTCTTGCAACAATGAGGTAGCTAATCCAGACAGCACTGAGAATGTACAGTATACGGTAAAAAACTGACAAAGCTTTTAAGTGTTGATGAATCACTAGAGACTTGCCTGAGATCATGCAGGGTATTAGTCACAGACAAATGAAACGCATCCTGCCCTTACTAATCAGCAGACTAACCACTTGAACCATCTTTCTTCTGTGCCTTCAAATGAATGTCTCTGACTAGAGTGCATTCAACTATTGATATAATGCATGTGACTTCGTGCTAGAAGACTATGAAAAGCCTTCTGCATTGATCTAGGAGTAAGTACCTCTTCTGATCCCCACAGCTAACAATAGATTACAGAAACTGCTTTATAAAGAGTTTCTGGTACCTTGGCTGTAGAACAGGATGGACACCTCCTTCCTTCCTAGCTGCACTGTGGTGCAGTTACATTGGAAGAGAGAAGAGAGGGATAAATGGGGTTATGCCCCATATATCAAGCCCCAGCACCTCCTTTTGGAAGTTCCCATGCTTCTTGGCCACAACAGTCAGAACTGAATAGGTTCCCTCTTCTGCTCCATGTGTCATCTGCCCCTAAGTACTTCTAGCAAAACTGCATATAGATTTTATGAAGTTCATTCATGGGGTGCTTACGTAGTTTTGCTTTCAGTCACCACTCTTTTTTACACTGCCATAACGTGCTACAGGTTAAGAATTACGGAAGGATAAAACTAACCCAAGTGTGTCCTCTTGAGGTTGCTTTAGCGACACACATCAAGTGATTTCATTAACCTTGCAGGTGGCCTATCTGTGCTGCAGAGGTGGAGCAACCCCGTCTCTGTTTGGTTACAGGCTCAGATACTGTGCAGTCTAAACACAGTAGTATTGTTTCTAAGGTCTTTGAAGTTCTCAACTTGAAACGGTATGTTTGATTTTGTGTGGCACAGAAGTGGAGTTAACAAAACTTATCAAACCTAAAATGGGTCCCTATAGAAGCAGCTCCCCTGTCTCCAGGCTGGGCCTCAGGTACTTGCAGAGATGCCAAGTTGAGCCTGCAAAGTACTATTCAGCCTGTCCTGTAGCACGTGTATTACTTGGGATTGCCCTGCAAAATAAGAACTTGACTGTACTTACTCTTCCTACCAGTTCATTTTGATTCCATTTAAGCAAGTCAGGTACATACTAAGCCAAATACTCAACTGGAGCCTGCAATGGTTTACGACCAGGTTTTGTCCTCGGTGGCAATGAATGCTCTTAATCGTTTCTGGGAGACGTATCGCTACGCGCACTCAGAGAAATGCCTTGGAGACACTATGCCGAACGTGACAGTGAAAGGAAGACTCGGAAGGAGCCAACATCAGCCACTGCCGCAATACTGCACATCACCTCACTGCACGGATGAGGTTTCCTGGGAAAGGCCACCACCGCTCCACACCCGCGACACAAAGAGGTAGTGGGTTGCGCGTAGCTCAGCGACTATCAAGCAACGCTGTCTTACTTCAGAAAAAGGTGAACTGGGCCCTTTTCCTTTTTTAATAAATGACAAATGTTACACAAATACTGTAAAAGTGCAATGAACCACCACCTTTGGTTGGTTTCATCTCCCTAAAGCGAAACACCCAAAACGAGACGGAGCGGGCCCCCCCCCAGCCCCCCAGCCAGTACCCCCGCGCTGCGGGCTCCATCCTCCTTCAGACTCCCGGAGGCCTCTACCGGGCGCTGAGGCAGACGCTGCCGGGTGGTGCCGAGGCTGCGAGAAAAGGTGCCAGGCTGTTTCACGGGACCCAGCTCCTAGGAAACCCTTCTGATCGAGGAACAAGGGGCTCCCACAGAGATAGAAGCCGAAGCGCGGGCGCCACCCGCCGCCAGCTCTGGTGAAATAC